>NW_009701350.1:0-22866 GCF_000703405.1 Apaloderma vittatum
TGCCAAAATCCCGCTGAGCCAACCCAATACAGCAGGGAATCCAAAACATGGGTAAGATGCTAGAACTGTGGTGCATGCACTGCATCATTGATACAGATTCCCATTACTTTTGGACTTCAAGTCCAAAATGGCCCAACTGAGCTGCCAAGTTCTTTCTCTTGTTACTTCTACAGCCATCCTGTTAAAACATCTGTGCTGCAAGGGACAGTGAATAACATCTTGTTTCTATCTTCAGTTGCACAATCCAAGGCATGAAGCAAACATACACATAAAATCTCCAGACTACGTGTCAGATGAGCCCAGCACACTCCTGTGTGTTACAAAACCAGGTCTACAGGAACTGGGAGTCAACCAAGGTAAGGCAGCAGCCTATTGTCCCTTCCACACCAGACTGCCAAGTAGAAGATAGAAAAGATATCCAACTCCAGCAGCAAGTGCTACTGCAGCTATACAGGTGTTCCCTGATCTTAGAAAGCAAAGCAAGTGGACTTCGCTCTTACTAACACAATCACCAGCTGCTTTTGGTTAGATTTCTCTCTTCCTTGCAGTCGTATCAATTGACCATCCACTGTTCCTCAGCGAATGCCAAGTGAAGTCTTTGAATGTATTACTTCAGTTAATTCAGCCAGAGCTAAAACTTAGCATAGACTTGAACTGCAAGACCCAAAATACCTTAAAATTTTATTGAAGAGATTTCTTTCTCAGTTTCCAAAAACTCCAAAGGCAAGGCACTTGTAGTCATTAACAGATATGCTAGAGGCCTCTTTCAGTATCTGAAAAAATCTCGGTATCTCTACACAAACTTTATACGACACAGGTGAAGAACAGCAGTAACAGCACACAGCTGCATACACCATTTGTCTCAAGTAAATAAAAATATGCATGAAGGGAACAGAGGAAAGAGACAGTATACACAGAGAGTTGCTTTTGGTAATAATCCACTTTATAGCAACAGAAAACAGTGTTACCTTTTTTTGCTGTTTTCTTTTAGCCCAGATAAAATGTTTCCTCAGAGTTTTCTTTAACAATCATGAGATTATCACAGTTGGTGCAACAGATGTTGGTCTCTAGGAAGAATGGCCTGATCCTGTAAAACCTGCTTTCTCATGTGCAGACCCTTTGAAATCGGTGGGATTTATGTAAATAGGGATTTGCAGGATTAGGTCTACAGACTAGAGAGTCTACAGTACTTCAGTCATACGTGTTCTAGTTTTGTTGCCTGGGAACCCAATACACCAGAATAGCTCAGGCGAAGCATCCTTTACAGAAGCTGTGTAAATCTGAACATAGGCCTTGAAACATGAATCCAGCATTAGAAATTTGTACTACTGTAAAACAACCCCTCCTGGGTCAAATGAGGTCAAAAGAGATCAGATCTGATCCATATTAAGATACAGAATGTGAGAAGAATGCCTCTTGCATTCTACAAAGCTAGCGAAAGGGGAAATATAAATCAGGATTATTTTCTCCTTTATTTTTTTATTTTACTTAAATGGAACACAACATGGGCTATGCATATTGTCCTGTCGCAGCATCAAAACCTGATGCTGCAAACACTTTGTACACAGTAACTTTGGGTTACCATGGAGATGGAAGAAGAGAGACTACTATTCAGAAGTCAACAGACCCGTCTAGCAAAGGCATTTCGAAATTGGCACCCTTGGCAATGGAGATGGTGTCCTCCACCATCCACTTCTCACACCCACTCTTGGACACTCTCTGCTGCACTACCTGCCCACTCGTCCCTAGCCCCTTAAGCATTACCTTCTCTCAGCTCACCAATTTCCTACTCCCCTCCTCCCCAGCTTCTGGCAAGAGCTGGGTTACTGCTGCAGTTTCTGTTGGCAAGGGGGCACACACAGCCCATGGCCACCAAGCAGCCAAGCAGTGACAGATTCAAGAAAAGCTGATGAGTGGTAGCTGCCTCTGTAGAGATACCTGTTCTGGGAAGCTGGGGAAGGCTGGGACATTTGCCCATCACCTGTGATAAGCAATGCAGTTACGCTGCCACTCAGGTGTCTGCTACCCAGGCAATGAGAAATATGACAGCATGACACTGGTGAGGCCACACCACTAATACTGTGTTCACTTTTAGGCCCCCACTACAAAAAAGACCAAGGGTGCTGGACCTGTCCAGAGAAGGGCAGTGTATATCAGGTTGCACATGGAGGTGGCTGAGTCCCCATCTCTGGAAGTATTTAAAAGACATGTCGATGTGGTTCTTAGGGACGTGGTTTAGTGGTGGACTTGGCAGTGTTAGGTTTACAGTTGGGCTCAATGATCTTAAAGGTCTTTTCCAACATAAACAACTCTACAATTCTATATGCCAGTCCCAAACAGGTCATGTGCTATCAGAGACACAGAAACGAGCCTTGAGAACTAAAGTAAGACATCCTTGACAATAATATATATAATAATTAGGATGTGTGCTAAACATCTTTCACTCAAAATGGAAACTATCAAACTGGAAACTATCAAACAATGTCACATCAGTGGACATAATCAGACCCATAAGCATATAGTATTATTAAAAATAAAATATACCTGAGAGAAGTTCAAATGAACCTTCTATGGTTACTCCAATGGGCATAATTTTCCAGAGTAAGTCTGCTTCATCCCGAGAACCCAAAGGAGCAGCATACATAAAACCACATGAAGATGCCTGCTTTCAGGACCCATGTAAGCTTGCTCAAACCTCACCATGCTAAATTGTGTATCACTATGTTACACCACATAGGCAAACTTCAATCAAATTTTAAAATTCTAGAGCTTTTTTGCAACTTACATTCAATGCATAGATCAATCATTAAATTGTGTTGTGTGTGTTTTTACACCCATTTCCAGGGCATTACAAGGAAAGCCATGGGCTTCATATATACATTTGCTACAACAAAACTGTCGCTAATCACTGCTGCCTAAAGTATAGCCCATAACGATTGCTGTTAATCAGTCATATATCTACATGATCTAGTGTTGTTTTACAGTGTATCTTCTGAACTGTATCTGTTGGTCTCAGACACAGGCTGCCTATCACTGGCAAGAGAAATGTCATGAGCTCAGTGGAGACAGAATATGTTGTTATACAGTAACACGGAATTTAAGGAAAAGTCTATGTATGGCCTTCTCTGTAGGTTCCTCACCAGATGGAATAAGGAGTTCTGTGTTAATGCTCGTCCTACTGTGAAACGTGTCAGCAAGCCCAAGTTACCATTAATACGGCTTGAATTCTGACAAGGTCAAACGAGCTGGACTACATTTAAAAGCACTTCTATCTCATTGCAATAGGATAATGTGTTCTAAGACTATATACCGCAGGAACATAAGACTCTTCTGCTGATTTAACCTAGGCGCACTAGCTAATAATCTGCACCAAAATTAATTACTGCTGAACAATGCAGAAGAATAGCACAGGACTCCAGCACAGCACCAAGAGACTTAGTATGCCCTTCTGATCAAAGAAAACTAAGCAAACTATGTCCAGGAAAACAATTACAAAACTGCAAAAATCTAAAAGAAAGTTGGAGTGATTTTATTTACTCATTATTCATGAAGACAAAGCTCAGAAAAGGAGAAAATTTGACAACTGCATTGACATCATTGGACTCTGAGGTTACAGAGGTCATCAAGACATCACCTAAACTACTGCTCTGTTGGACAATTTGATCAAGTTTATGTGTGTCATTTTGGTAGATGCTTCTTAAACCTGTCCTTGATAAAAATAACCCATGCTCCTTTCCCAGTCTATATTGCCCTCATCATTAGGAAGTTTTTTCTGTGTTTGCTGTGTTTTTTCCTGATAAAATGTTAAGCCTTTACTTCTTGTCCTACATACAAAGAAGACTAATCACAAATCTAGAAATTTTCTGGCTACCTCCAAATAAGCCATTTTTTTTCCTCATGTGCAGCACCCTAGACTAGACAGAATTGAACACCATTACACTGTAAAGTGCTTTCTGCTGGATGCAGTTATAGGTGTCCTTCTAACAATTGTTGCAACTTCATTCTAGAATTTGGTTCACACTACTGTGTGGTCAGCATCATGATTTGACTCTTTAATGATCCTAGTCCTAAACCTGAAATGTCTTTGAATGCACGTGCTTTACATCACGCAAACCTTGCAGGACAAACAACAGATTAATTGCTGGCCCTAATGCCATGTTTGTGAGTGCTAAGAAGTCATTCCAAATGTTCCAAAAAGGATTAATGCAGTATAACAAGTCTATTTAATTACTGAAACACCAGTGATCCTCATTTTACCATAAGCAGCTTTTCCTTTATTTGGAGGTTGTAAATAGAATAGAAATCATTACAGGAACACTATAATTCTTGTCCCAGAATACTCAAGTTATAGCAGTAATATAGAGAAAAAAATATGTGAAAGGCCAAGGAGGACTATATATGCACACTGCATTTGTGTGTGGCAACACAGGATTAAACAATGTTCTAAAACATACCAGCACTCCCCGCTATAGTTAAAGTGCAGAAACAATTCTTATGCTCTATGTAACAATGTGATGTCTGTTTCCCTAAGGAAAAAAAAAAAAAGCAATAATTAAAGTAATTACACATAGCTTTGAAAAGACCTATCTCTCAGGTTTAATAAAACTGAAGAAGTCCCTGACTCCTACAACATAAGCCTTCACAGACACATGAACTTCAGGCAGTGAACTCACCTATAAATACATAAAGGGCAAGATCACTACTTGATGTAGATTACTTTGAATTATTTGTCTAAATCTAGAAAGAACAATCAAGTTTCCAGTTCTCCTTTCTGGACAAGGTGGTTATTCTTTAACTGGAAGATAAACAATAGAATAACTTTTGATATTAACCCGTGGTTAGCTGTAAACTGCACAGTTTCAGTATTGCCTGGGGCAAGTGCATGGACAGACTTCTTTTCGTTTTTATAAACAGAAGTCACCTCCCATTCTGAGAAGTAGACACAGTAATTTTGTAGGTGTTGATATTGTAGCCAGCTCATTACCAACCCTGAAATATCATCATAAAGCAAAGAATGACGAATGACTTAAGGAGTAGAAGTAGATGGTACACTCAGTCCAAGAAGCACAAGTTATTAATTAAGCACTTACAAGAGTTTCAGTACAATCAGCGGGGGCTTCAGGCAAAGCTAGTCCCTCCAAGACAAGAGCTTGGACTAATTCCTTACAAACCTATGGTCTTCCCTTCAGCTGCCTCGCAAACTAGACCTGCTCAAGCCTTGGAGATGAAACAGGATGACCAGCGTATTCCGGATGCAGTTACATTAGCTTGAGTTTCACCTCATACCTCAGGCCAAACTCCTGACCATCCACCCTCCTCCCATGCTGGCATGCTCTGGTCGGAGCTACTGGCCCACTTGACTGAAAAATCTGAGCTCTGCAAGAGGCGAGGAATGGGGAACCAGACTAACCTGAAAGGCCACCCCTGCAGACATCGCAGATTTCTCCTCTGTGGTGGGCCAGCTGGATAAACATCCATGTAACTGCCCACAATGATTATTTCTTTTGTCTCTCTGCCTGAAGTATTTTTTCCCTTCACTGTCACAGGGCAAGAAAACTCAGTCACATCTCTAAGCACACCAAAGGCCCTGCACCATGATCCCCTCCTCAAAGGCTGGCCCCACCAAGGGCTTCCGCAGGCAGAAGCATGGGTGACCCAAAGAGTGCTCCCACCACCAATCTGGTCCCCTGTGGTGGGCAAACTCCACTGCACGTCTTCTCCCTAATGCCCTCTCCCACAGAGTGGTACCACCACAGGGCTTGCAATGGAGGAATGCTTTGTGCCAACCCTCCCTGCCTGGACATGTCCAGACATGAGAAAATTGAGGAAGATTATTTTTTTACAACACAGAGTCCACTCAGAGGCTGGGTACCAGCACATGGATTTCACTTGCAGTGAAATACAGGAAGGGTTACAGCCTTTCAGCTGGTACAATTTACAACCCTCACTGAGGCAGTAATGAGGAAGAGTTTTCCTTGTGGTTCACCAGCCAGTTTAGCACAGCATAGATTTCATCCTCATGCAGAATATTCTATTCCCGATCTTTCTCAATCTATTTGCACATCACTCCTTTCACATGTACATCTCTGGTAAGATCAGATATATACTTGTACAAGTGCACCTGGTCAAACTCAGGCAACTCCTTGGGGCCCTAGGTATGGAGAGACTAAGCAAGCTGCCTGCAGTCACCTGGGGAGCAGTGACAGGGCTGGGGGCCAGGACAAGGACTTGGAAGTCGTTCCATCTAAGCACCGAGTCATAATTTACATTGTCATCACAGTGATAGCGTTCAAGCTCCTGCATCAGCATTCCCACCCTCTTCCTCCAGAGGAACTATGTAACCGCAACACCTAGATTATGGAGTTCCACACTGAAAGAAAAGGTTTGGTCCTTTACAAGGACATATAAATGCTGTATATACACATACAATCTGGGTTTTTTTCTTTTAAAAAAAGAAAATGAATGAATTGACAGAGAAATCATGTGAACTGTGGAAATATAAACCTGATCATGTGCTGCAAATTCAGTGCATAGTGCTGTGAAAGAAGTTATGTTTTAAACAGAGACAATTTGATTGAAGAAATCTACTCTTGTGAGCAATTTTTCAAGCTGAGATCCTAAATTAAGAACATATCGATTACCTGATGCTCATTGGATTACAAATTTCCTTGTTTTATAATGATACCATTACTAACATAGGAGCTTTCTTAACCCAGCAAGTCTGTATCATGCCATCAGTTTTTAAACAGATCCAGTCCCCAATTTTAAAAGGCAATGCACTTCCTAAAACCATGGCACAATGCAGCAGATGATCAGACATAATACTCATCTCAGAGAACTAAACTGTCCTAACATCTAAATCATAGGTAGTTACGGGAAACACAGAGCCTAGATCAAGAAGCTGACATAAGCATCAGGACCACTGAAGGTAGACAGCCTGTCAGGATATGAGGCCAATGACTTCTTCTGTCACCGTGAGTAATTCTTAAGGACAAGTAGTCTCCTCCAGAAACAATGTGTTCACACACACAAAAAAAAAAAAAGCAGCAGCAGAACATTGTTCTTTTTTCCCTCTTTCACAAGTTTAGATACAGCATCAAGCATAGTGTGTAAAGTCATTTCTTTGAGAGATCACAGTTACTCTTGAATACAATCTGCGTCTTTAAGAAAATTGTGTTTTGGTACAAAAGAAATCAAATAGCCACTTAATGCCACTGACATGAAAGTCTCCTCCATTTCATGTCAAGAAATTATTCTGATCACTCATTTCTTCTGAAAATGGAAGCAGTGTGGATACACCTTACATTTTTATCACAAAACGTTTTCAAATCAGATCCTTCTTCCCAGCGCATCCCACACAAACACAACTCACAGTAAAACAGGGCCAACTAAGACTGATGGTGTTTGCATTTGTAGAACACAGCAAAACCATGCACCCTCATAGAGGAGAAATGCACTGCAGCCTGAAAGAGGATGGAGTTTCCCTCTAGCACATAGAAATCCTCCCGCCACCTCTCCCACTATGGAGGGCTGTCAATTTGTCCCCATCGTTGTCAGCAGACAAAAGGTGGTGACATCAGGAGCACATCCAAGGGAGGACACGGGTGCCCTGGAGGGATGCTGCAAAACCCACTGGGATGTAAATTCCAGGCCGAGGTCTTCTTGTCAGCAATTACCAAAAAGAACCAGAGGAAGTGGTGCGGCTGCTGAACAATGGAGAGGTCAAGCAGTTCTCAGCCATTTCATGACCCAGACAAGTCAAGGTCAAGAGATTCAGGTAGCAACTTGGTCTAGGCATGAGTTACAGCCCAAATGAATTGTTTTAACAAATCAGCTTTGGTCAATTAAACCTAACAAGACATGTTGCATCACATAGCAGGGTTCTTGACACTAAGGCCAGGAGCTGAGGCCAGCCTCGTAAAACACATCTTTTAACATGGCATAACAAATTTAAGAATCTGTCCAGAAACTGCAGATGTCAGAATAATAAAATACAAGTTGTCTTGACTGGGAGATGTTTTCACACTTTTAAATCAGGGACATTGGAGTGCAGTCAGCCTTTCAAGATGTCTGGCATCAGTTTCAATGGCATTAATCATGCAATGGGAAACTGATTCTGCAGTAAGTACACTTTCTATCTCTCAGAAACAAGGCACTTCCGTAATAGTCTGCTAAGCAAATCTGGCATCTCTTTGTTAGTTGCTTCATCAAAAAATCCGAATTTTTTTTTATTTTAGACACAGATTTTAGGCTAATGTAATTTACAAGCAAAAAAATATATAGTCTGTAAATATTTTAATTCTATTTAATTTCTAAAGATGCAGACATAGCAATTACTGGATTCTAATGTGTATACGTTTCTTTGTTTCTGCTTTAAAGAAAAATGTATCAATCCTATGATATCTTATCAGAAGACAGCTGGTGAAGGATATGGCAAGATAACTGACTAAAAATTAAAATACAATGCTCAATTTAAGAAAAATAGCTCATACTGGTCTTCTGTTTAAATTTATCCTTTATGAAAATATGGATAGTAATGCAGGTTAATATAACTTGAAGATTGGGAATACAAAAATATATACAATATATTCAAGACCTGAATGTTTAAAATTCTCAATTGTCAAAAATTTGCAGTATACTTACTTGTACTCAGCTTTTGTTTCAAAGCAGAAAACTTAGCATTCTTCTTAATTTCCCAATGGACACTCTGTTTCTCAGAGTTCCTTTTCAGTTTTGTATTTGACTTTCCTGCTTACTCTCTAAGGTAGAAAAAGGGAATAATTTTTTTCAATTTCCGTGTGTATTTTTTCAGGGGGAAATAGCTAAAAGCCCACTTAAATCCACAGAGATGTCTTTAGTGAAGGTGACTTTATGGAAGGACACTGGAAACCAAGAAAGGTTTCCCTCCTGCTCTAGAAATAGGTGGTTACTATTAAAAAGCGGAAGGTTGCTCTGAGGGAAAAAAACAATTAATGGTTGAATGGACTTCAGCTAAGGTTTCACAGTATGCTTTCCCTATTGCTGTATGACAGCAACTTCTCCTCACTTAAATTATACTTCTTAGAGTTGAAAAAGTAGCTTAAGAAAGTCCCAAACACTATAAGTAGCTAGGAGAAAACTAACAATGAAATTACTCGTATGTCTCTGTTATTTTAAGTCACCTTTTTGACTTGAGGAGCATGGGAGCAAGTGCGACATAACACACAAGAGTCATGAGGCATGAAGGAAAAAGCTCTGGTCATCAGGCAGGCTAAAATTAACCAAACCACAATTACTGAAAAACACACATAAGACTATCATCCCCTCCTCAGATAGAATGCCCCACAAAAGCCAAGTCCAAAGTGCCCATCTCCCACCAATTGAAAAAACTAGAACGAAAGCCATATGCCAGTAATGAGGTTCCTAAGAAACAGCTACAGAAATACTCTTACTTAAAAATTGAAAAGCACAATATAGTTCAGAAAAAGAAAGAACCTCTCTGAAAGGAGACTTTGGTGGAAGGAGAGTGTAAGAAAGTAATTTATTTCTAAATAAAAATGGGAGGGAGGGGGAAGATTAACGGCTGTGCTGTTCTTACATTCCCAAATTCACACACAACTCACTGTTCCCAGACAGTACAATATACATACCCAAATCAACTCTCTTCTCTCTTGGACAAAGCTAATAATCTAAGATTTACTTCCCCTTTAGCAGCTTGTGAGCCTTTCAAGCTTCTTCTAATCCAGGCTTCACTGCCCTGAGCTGGGCTTTTAGCAACTGCTTCTAGGAGTTCCACTAGAGTTAAAAAAAAAAAAAAAGTACAAAAGGAGAGAGAGCAAAATCTTGAAACCTCTCTATAATGATTGACATCTTTTTTGACATCTGTCAGACAAACTGGCTAATCACACAGACCTTTTTCTGTTTTCACATTCACTTATCATCTGGAAAGTGTCTCCAGATAAGGGGTTTCTTCTCCACCCCACAGTGGAAGGAGCAAACCTATTCAGTTAGGTTAGCCATGTACCTTGATCTTGAGATCGATCTGTTGAGATCTAGAGATTACAACAAAACAACATACCACCTTGCTGTTGAGACTGGAACATAAGGCTTGAGAAAGCCTCTTGAGTTACTGTTCTGGGCACAGTGGTATGCTGCTCCGAGGACCAAAGCGTCAGAGGGCCACCAGTCCTTGGGATGTCTACATTACTGTACTAGCAGCAGGGAGGAGGAGGAGGAGTAAAAGGGGAGAAGTGAAAGCCAGAAAAAGTAGCGGACTTGACAGCAATCTTATGTAATTAACTTTAAAATCCAACCTGCGGTGGTATTTAGTGCTTAATTATTTTAATGAAGTTTTCACAGTTACAATGAATTCAATATGCATGAAAATTAAGGAATTTAAAACATAAATCTCTGCTGTTATTTGAAGTATTTCCTTTATGAATTAGTGGCCTTATTTATAGTTTAAAAGCACTTTTTTTGTTCCCAGTATTGTTCTTCTGTCTGAAACTACTGTGAAGCAAGAATCTTCTGTTTTCTTTTCTATTCTTTTCTTTACTTTATAGCTTCTTGCTGTCTATCCAAATGTCATTCATAAATTAACATTGACCTCTAAATTTTCAACTAGTTGCACAGAATTTATTTAACCATAAGCCTCTTTTGTCTTGAACACAATTAATGTCATTTAACCCTGTGAAAATTACTCGCTTTGGTGTATCAGGTAAGAAAAAAATGAATGAGCTAAAAACTTATTCTTAAAATGTATGTATATTCATGCCTGACTGCAACAGTAAAATTAAATACGGAAAATTCCTTTTCCTTTTTCATGAACCTGTCATATGACCTGTAACCCTATTCTAAGGGAAACTATAACCAAAAAGGAAAAAATACAGATTTTGTGTTCTTTGGATCTCCTGTCCAGATGTCAGCTCACACATACATGAAAATTTATGGGTGACTATTTTAATATCCTATATCTTCATAAACAAAGTTCCTATAATCAACTGAAAAACAATATTATGCCTGTATATACACCAAATTAACCTCCATCTCCTAATGGCAAAGTATCTTTCCTGCCTGTAACTTTCAGCACAAAAGAAATACTTGACAAAGTAGCCATCCAAAATTGTACATTAGAAAACTAGAAAATAAACCCATATATGTATTTTCTTCAGTTGACACAAAAAGGTTTTTTAAAATTTTCTTTTCAGTATGTCTCAATAGAATGGAATTGCTCAAAGTAATTCAAAGTTTTTAAAAGGTTTGTTATTATTCCCTGTCATATTCTTAAACTACAAACAGCTCTTCTTGTAAGACAGCAAATAAGATATAAACTTGTACTTCTGCATCTGCACCGGCTTTCTGATTTAAAATTGAGATTTAGTGGGAGGGATCAGCACACTATTTCTCTGTGTAAATAACAAGCTCCTAGAGCGCCTAGACACCTATACGTACAGGCAGTAATAAGCTCTATTTCCTGTTGTTCCCAGCGTAACTAATAATTTGCTGTGTAAACTCCAACAAATCGCTTTGTACCTTGACATACCGTCCTGCAAAACATGTAAAATGTTCTACTGTACATTCTCAGGTAAAGTATTCAGAAGGAGGCAAATAATTAAAATTAATGAAAGTAGGAACAATCAGCAATTCAACGAATTGATTGATCTTTCTAAGCCCATTATTTTTTTATTAATTATACACAGAAACACCAGTGCACACAAGAAATGCAAACCTCGTCCAAAATCCGTCTGGGTGGTGTGGCACTTAGACATACGACCACTGTATGACCTATACAGAAAGAAGACTGCTTAAAACGTAATTTGGATTGCGTTTTTAAGTGGAATTTCACACAGTCACAGCAAACTAACTAAAATATTTTTATTTATCATATTAAGATATGGAAAGTATTATTACAATAGTAGTATATCGAATTTCTGTACTTACTAAATGAAAACTAAAATATAACATGAAAATGACTGTGCAAGCATATTCCAAAAATTGGGCTCCCTGTACATATTAATTCACAAAACTCAAAACCTTAATAAAAAGATCAAGCCAGTGATACACCAAGAGTTCACCCACTCACTATTGCAATTCAGATGCACCATGTTAGAAAAAAGAACAATTCTTCTGTGAAGCAGGACATGTTTTTCCTAGTAAGACACGCTTGCCGGACTGTCTTGAGGTACAAAAGTGGCATCTCCGTTTGGGGAAGTGTTACTGGTTTGCCAGCATTACGCAAAGGCAAAAACAGTTTCAAACCGATGCCGATGGGGCACTCCGCATGCCCAGCTGAGATGGTACTAAAACATGTTTTCCTGACGCTACAAAGCCAGGAACGGGATAGTTTCTGGCTTTTTACCATCAATAAAGCACGTTTTCAGCCCAGGCTTCCCAGCCTGAGCGGCCACCGGCAGAAGGCAAGGAACACTGTCGCGACATGTGGCCAGCGCCCAGCCGACCCCCAGCCCCGGCGCCTCCCGCAGGCGCAGCAGGAGGGTCCGGCACCCCACTTTCTGCCCTGCCTGTGTTGCAGAAGTCAGCCCTCACTCTCTCTCTCTCTCTCTTCCTTTCTCTTCCTTTTTTTTTCCTTCCCCCTTTTTTTTGTTTCTCCTGCTGCCCCCCTAGACCCCTCCCGAAGAGACAGGACACAGTCTGGCAGTTCAGGGACTCACATAAGCCAGGCTTCCTTCTGTGCAGCCCTTTGGGTAGAGCTGCTAATCCTTCTTATTAATTAACGAGATAATAGCAGTTAGCCGGAAAGCAATATTAATGCTAACTATCTAGGAAAGTTTCAACAGAAATGATTGTCTTTTTGCCTATTTCCTGGTAACAAAGTCACACAGCTGGAACTGTAGCAGCATCTTGATGGTCGAAAAGTTAAAAAAACCAAGAGTGCCTGAACGGTACTAAGGAGACCTGTATTTATTTTTTTGCCCTCCTTCTTGGATAGTTTAAAAGATAATCTAAAAGATCCTCTCCTCCCTCAACTTCAGACTTTATTAACAGCTGGGGATGCGGACTGTCCTGATTATACCACTCTTAGACAAGGACAAAGGAGAGTGTAAACAGTAACATGACTGATCCGAGAAATGTACTCTGAGAGGCAGATGCATTAAAAATACTTACAAATGTTTACCATTTACATGTACCAGTCCTTTAAACTCTCAAAGCGCTTCTCAGGGTCTACTATGCTTCATTTAGTATGTGCTGAAATACCTTACATCAAGTTTGTGTTTTATTTTGTGCTGCAAAAGACAGCAGAGATGACACAGGGATTAGGAATTCTGCAGATGAGGCATATTGCTGTAGATATTTTATGTCTTAGAAAAAACAACAGTGCAATTTTAATTAATTTTTTTTAATTAGTCATTGTAAGAGTAAATAAAACATCTATCAGAAGAAGGGATTTATATTATCTGGGTTCTGTTGCAGCAAACAAGTATTGCAGCTCTCATTCACTGATTGTCAAAAACTTTCCAATGTGCCCACTGCAATGCGGATGCCAACCAACGAATCAAAGGCATTCAGCAACTAGACAAAGAGGGTCTGATGCCAACCTCGGTGCCACTGGCAACCATTATTGGCATCAAGCACATTGTCTGCCTTTTTTTTCCCCTCTTTTGGCACGCGACAAACAAAATGGCGGTTCTTGTAGCAACGGGAACACAGCATAAGCGCTGCACTGAATCAAATACCATCAAATGATTTTATGGACTGAGATGCATTTCATACCAAACAATAGGCACACTCTGATGTCTAACAGAAAAAAAAAAAAAAAGGAAAAAAAAAACTCCAACGGTTTTGTCAACGGAAACAATGCTCATGCCATTTTTAAGATTTGGAATTTTAAAAAACTCAGAGAAGGGGAGGGTGGACCTGATATTCACGACAACCAGAGTCCTGTAGAAGTGTGTTATGAATAAGAATTATTTTGATGTTAAACATTGATCACAGTGTGCACTTCCCATTTTCTTTCTCCATTTCAGTCAAAAGAACAGCACTGCAACCTATGATATCAAGCCCCTTATTTTTCTTAAGATGCTAAAGTACAAGAGCACAGTAGAGAGACAACCGGGGGGGGGAAGATCTGAATTCTGAGGAAGACGAGCAAAAAGTAGAACAAGATGAAGTTGGTCAATTACAGAACTTCATAGGCTGGTCCTTATTTCTTCTTTCACAGCAGGCATGAAAGTTGAAGCTCTTTTTATTAAGAGCTGAAAGGATTATTGACACTTCTAGATCTGGAAATTGTCAATATATTGTAACATTACTCTGCACTGCAATGCGGATGCCAACCAACAAATCACAGGCATCCTAGGCTAAACAAAGAAGGTCTGATGCCAATCCTCGTGCCACTGGCAACCATCACTGGCACTCAAACTATCCCTTCCTCCTCTTTTTTCCCCTCTAATCTTCTTTTTTAAAGCAACAAAAAAACAAACTACTTGGCCCCTTTATTCGTTTTATGTGCTAATTCCTTCTTCATATTTCATTCAGGAATTTAATTGTTGCTATGTCTCTGGTTAGTTTTTACAGGATACTATTAGGTGGGTTTATATATACTAAAATAGAAATAAAAAGCAAAACAGCATGTGTACAATGCAGCATTTTGGTTGACTTCATGCTTATCTTTAGCAAAGCCTGGCGCTCTTAATCAAGTGCACTACAAAGTGCTACAATTAACCTGCTTTCAATGAGGATAGAAAAATCAAAGTTTGACAAAATGGAAAAAAAAAACAACTACAAGGATAATTTAATATGACTTCTTCAAGAAGAAAGCCAACAGATGTTAACGGAAGATTTACTATGAAGCAGCAAGATAGATACAAAATACATGCAGTTTATAATAAACAGAAGGGTCTACTAAGGGTGACTTGGTACACAGAAACTTTCCAGCTTCATCTTCCAGTATGTTCTCAAAGTAGCATCACACAACTTTGAAAGTTATAATATTACAGCATGCTTATCCTACTCATTTCTGATTAGACAAGTGTTTTAAGTAAACTCATGTTCTCAATTCATTTAAATCAATAAAATTAGCTCTGCCCAGCAATTCCTTCTCCCACTTCAAGCTACTGACTTCCAACAACTTAAAAGTCGACAGAGCGTAAGAGTGCTCTGACCCCAGCTTCTTTGACTCAAGAGCTACTTAAACTGTTTTGCCTCCCTTTGTAGTTTTGACTTTTACAGACAGGTAAATCCATTAGAATTAATCAGTAAGCTATGTCTTGCGGTACATGCATTCAAAATACCATTTGAATTTTTGTTCACAAAAGGAATTTAAAGGTACAAATTATTTGTAATTAAGCTGTTTTGTTTAGTGCTGTTGAAGAAATCTTTCTTCCAATGTTATTTGGGATCAGATTTACCGGACTGCAGCTACTTAAAGTCGCTGTGAAATACCTAAAGTGTTGTCTACTGCTGCGGAGAGAAAAATACAAAAAATACAAACAGAAGAAATAAAATAAACAAAATTAACCGTATTTTTTCAGTATGAATAATCAAAAAAATTGAACCCTAATTATGCATTCACATAAATAGTGCTCCACTTCCATGAGTAAATGCTAAAAGACAGACTCACTGGAAACACATAGGTCGTTTCATGTATCTGTTCTTTCAAAGAATGAATACATACCTAACAAAGACATGCAATTTTACTCTTTTTTTTTTTGTTACTAACAAAATCCATTCCATTTGGGACTGGTTTTTTTCAATTAAATCCCAGAGCTATGTATCAGGCACCAGAAAACAGCCTGCCATCTGCCCTTCTGCAGGCCATTTCTCTCTACTACCAGGCCAAGTTGTGAAATGGCCCACCTTCTGCAGCCAGTCAAAATTTCCTTAGCTGAAATGTGTGGCTAAAAAACAAATGCTTTATTACTGTTGATCAGCCAGCAATATAAAGACATCTAGAGCATGGTACAAGCACCAGAAAGAAACAAAATGACCCCTCACAAAGAAAAAGCATTTCAGAAGGCTTAGCATCTGAGAAAAATGCCTCTGCTTACTCACAGCCATTTAGAATTTTGGGAAACCCGTCTATGAGTATTGTTATCTGAATATGCAATATGACTAGCAGTTTCTTTTCCCTGATACGTTATTATCAGAAGCCCTGACTTTAATTTTCATTCTGTAAAACTAAGTTTAAGAAGCTTTTCCATAGTGTTCCTGTAATTTTCTACATTTCAATTATCTGCCAAATAAAACATGAATGTGATTACAAAAATGTACTTTTCACGAAATATTCTTTCAAAATATTACAGTCTGGTTCTTTATTTTAGTGCTCAGACAGCTAAGATGAGCTAGTGATGCAAACTACAAATAAAACGCTAAGTACTTTATGCAGTAATTCTGACTGCGTTCAGTATTTAAAAAGGAGTATTTCTGGCTAAAGGGGTTTTGTGTTTTATTTTACAGAGAAAGTCTAATACTGCTCTTCAAAGTGATAGCAAGTTCATCAGTTTAAGGATGAATTCTTGATTATTTGTAACTCCAAAACAATAGTAAATATTTGTAGTATTTATTGTGATTGTGCAATTGCACATACCTAAATCTGTTACTAAGAGTAATGGGGGAACTAAAAAATATTAATTTAAAAAAAATGAAAAAAAAATTGAAAACCAAAAAGAACGTTTTCCTAAGTCATGACTGCACCACACAACATATTATCACGTTTTGACTCACAAGAAAAAGGCAATCAGCAGTATCAAAGCACTACCTTGGTACGTCCCACTCTCTCTTGAAAGAGAAAAAGGCACGTATGTCACACATACATGTCATCTACACAGGTCTGTAGGAATGTGTGCATATGTAAGTATATACGTATACATGCTGATTAACATATGGATATGTACCCACATTACGTCTATAGACCACAGAATAATGTTTCACTGGAAGCCAGCCCATGGGGGAAACAGGGCTACTCGGTATCAGGGTTTGAAGTACTAATACAGAAACATAACAATCTGCTTCCTACCTTGCTCCTGCACGTAGTATGCCAAAAACAAATCAAGCTCCTTGACTGATACTGTTATGTGATGTGGCTGGACGCAAAGTGCTGGATTTGTGCAATGTGGGGATTTCATGAGCCGCTCTCCATCCGTACTTTCCAAGGGGATGCCTTTGAACAGGATCACCATGACTAGATCCAGACGCCAGACTTTGTCAGCCTGTCGCAGGCAGTCGATTCTCCTAATCTTACCCTTCTGGTCAGGATTGGACAATACACAGCATGGGTGCTTCTTCCCAGTCACTGTGAGCACAAAATCCTCCCGGAACTCTTGGCGAATATCTTTGCGCAGCTTGGCCAGGAGCCTGGATGCCCACTTCTGTTTAATTTCAGGCTTTTCGCTAAGTAGCTCATCCTTGACTGCTCTTTCCTCATCCTTTGACATTCGTTTCTCGTGCTTTTTAAAGTACTTGCGTTTTCGAGCCTGAAGGTTGAACCAAGTATAGGCAATTGCACGGACATGTGGAAGAAGTGCCTCAATGAACGGGTGAAATTCATCCTGTAGAAAGAAGTGGACGGGAAAAAAAAAGAAGAGAAGAAGAAAACTCAAAGTCAGTAAGTTCCCATAAAGCAGTATCAAGAAATGTTTCTGAAAATCTTAAAGTGATGAGGAGAATAAACACGTAAAATACACAAAAATTTCCACATAGCACCTTTTATGCAATTACTACCGCCGTCAGGCATCAGACAAAAAGTACACAGAGAATCACATTTTCCCCATATTTCATTCTTTGAAAGAACCGTGTAAGATTTTATTTTGTATGCCTCCCCTCACTTCATCCCGCAATGCTGCAGAGACAACATCATTTAAAAGAGATACTATCAAGACGTTTTGTTTCTAACATTTAAATATCGGAGTGAATGGCTAACATCAAGAAAAGTACCATCGCACAAAGAGGACACTATGCAGTTTTAAAAAATCTGAGCGGAAATGTTCGGAAGGCTGAAGCGAATGCCACAGTTCATTTCTCTTCTCTGTGGCACAGAAACACAAAGCATATACATGCTCAGTGTAATGCCACACAGTTCCCGCTTTTGGAGCATGCTCTCAGCAAGAGACTGCTGGTGGCACAAAGAGCATGCGCCATTAAACTTGATCCATTTTCGTATCAAACGTCCAGCATTCCAGAACTGAAACAGCACCATTCCAGTGGTGGTAACTAGAGAAACCAGTATACGGCAAGGGAAAGTGGGCAAAAGACACAGCGTGTTGTACACAAATCCTGAACAGAAGCCTCTGCACTTTCAGCTCTTCATGCTTCCCTCCCACCACCCCCAAACTCTGTAAAATAAAAGTTTATGAAGTCGAGAAGAAAAATTACATTTATGTTCTTCTGGCAGTTCCATCGTGGGTTTTGAAGCCCCACAGAGTCAGTTAATTTGTTAACTGATCACGAGTGTGGCAATTATTCTAAACCCCTTAAAAATCAATCTGAGGTGTACAATGAAAAATGGCAACTTGGCACAAACTTTGCATTCTTTGTGTTTCTGCATGCTGTGGCAGAGTGACATTATGAGTGCACCGCTGGTCAAATGCTGCTTTTGTGAAATCCATGCAATTTATTTACAGTTCCAAAATATCCCTTTCTGTCATCTGGCTTCACCTGCAAGTTCTTATCTTCGGCCTAGCAGCGATATGGATTGCTTTAAGGAGGTAATGCTTAGTTGTCGTCTACAAATACATCCTACAGCAATTAAATTAATTCGTTTTGTCTGCTTGCAGTACCATCCTACACATCCATGTTAATATCTAAATATGCCTTTCCCAAAAACTAATGCTTCTTTTCCATGAGCAAATCTGCTGTTTAAAACAGTGCGATCTGCTTATCAAACATTACTGTATTTTGGTTTGGAAGGGAGACATTAGGGGAAGTATCTTTCTTCCTATGTATAAGCATATTTAGTTTTAAATACCATGTAGATTTCTCATCATGCTGAGTGACGTGGTGCAATCAAACTAAAATTGAACCTTTTTCATACAATTATATTTAAGAATGCAATTATCAATCTAATATTTTAGCTATCCTGCTAGACAAGGAACGAATTATGTTTAATCAATAGGCTGATTAACTCCATTAGGTAAATAAGATGAAAGTATAACTAATGGTCTCAATTATACAGGGTTCAGACTGTCATTGTAGAAGCTTCAGGCCAAGAATTTAGTATTTAAATCTTCAAATTTCAAACAAACTTTCAGAATTTCCTGAATGGTAAAAAAAACCCCAGCCACCAGATGTAGTTACCTCTCTTCCCTAATTGTCCTCAAATCAAACAGAAAACAACAGAAAAAGTTGCAAGCAGTTTACCTATGACCATGTTACCTTCACAGAAGAGGAGAAGGGGGGGCTAGGGGGAAATAAAGAGGAGAGAGACAATACAGGAAAATAATTCAGGACATTAGTGATTGCATTACAGTATGGTGCTGACAAAGAGCCATAAAGGCAATAATTAAACTGATTAGTAGTTTCTAGCAGAGATTTGAACAATTCTGATACTATAGTGGTGCATAAAACTAGGCCATGGAAAGAGTTAAACCACAATCTGTTCTTTGTGTGGGAAGGCAATACTG
This sequence comes from Apaloderma vittatum, assembly GCF_000703405.1. Classification (NCBI taxonomy): domain Eukaryota; kingdom Metazoa; phylum Chordata; class Aves; order Trogoniformes; family Trogonidae; genus Apaloderma; species Apaloderma vittatum. The sequence goes on from NW_009701350.1 coordinate 19,557, forward strand.
CTTTGAGTAACCACAGCCCATGATAAGACCTCCCTATCTTCATACACTTTCTGATGCCATGGTTTTTTCCCCTGAGTTATAACTACTAAAGAAAGTTTATTTTTTTCATCTACAGAAGTCATCTTAATTGAAGTATTCAAATAAAATTAAAGAAATTATAACATAAGCGTGAAGACTGCTCGGTGTTAAATGCTCACTATTCATTTTAGACTGAATAAAACAGTTTTACTACAGATTTTGAAAATTCTAACAGCTGTGGCTTAGGATGAGGTGAAGACAGGCAGCTGAAGAGCTCTGGGAGAAATTAATTTTTGCTCCAGTACAATGATTTTCCATACATCTAAACTGACCTCAGCACTTACAACTTAAAATGGCAAAAAAATTAACGTGGAAAAATTCTACACTACTACAGTACTGGACACCTAGTTTTAATTTTTAAAAAGAACATCACAAAGTATTTTGGAATGACTATGCCTTTAAGTAATGCACATAGTACTACCAATAATAACCCATAGCATTTTACATCTATGAAAATTTTATAGAGAAAAATTCCACTTTTTAAATAGCAGACTGTAAAGGTTGAATGTTTCCTTTTTAAAGTGTGGAGGAAAAAAAAAAAAGAAAAAAATCAAATCCACAAACTTTTAAAAGCTGTATTCAGGCTTCTTGTTCTTGATGTCATTAAGTCCTAAAGATATAAATATATGTGAAAGAGTAGAAACACAGCAAAGAACATCCTGTTCTAAAGCAATATCATCGGATATCTTTGAGAGATTCATTGTGCATCTGGAATCCTTTCAAATTAAACATTCCTTGACAAGAAGAAGTGCCCATAAAAATGATCCTAAATGGATATTTGCAATTAATCACACACATTCTCCATTAAACCGCCTAAAAAGCCATCTACAGAATTTGGGGTTTTTTTCCCCCTTAATATTCATACAGGCAATATTGAAGTATTTTTTATGTGGCACTTAGCCATATGCCACAGTTGCTCTTGCAATAATATGATTTACGAAGGTAAGATTTTCAAATGTCGTATCAAATAGTTCAGGTGACTCATTGTGCATTGGTAATTTAAATCAAAATGGAAGTTACTATATAATATCTATGTAGCTAGTAAATAAATGAAAAAGAAATACCAGTCATGTAATGATGATAGATAGGCCAGATTTTCTTCTTGGAAAAGGTAAAGGGGAAATGTGTGTGCCCTTCTCCTATCTTCTACTTGTATAAACTTTGTATCAATTCATGCAAGTTTCAACTGACAACTGTACAATAAATACATTAGAAATTTTATACAGAAAACCTCTGCTATTCAATTTCCCTTCATTGTTTTCTTTGTGCCTAATGCCACACCATATTCTACAAGGAAAATAAAATGACAACATATTCTAAGTCTCCTGGACCTCCGTAACACAAAAATAAACTGCAGCAAAAATATCACAAGAGACCAAGCACCTAAAGGCATGCGGTAACTGCATCCTATCATCCTCAGCAAGAGAAATAAATGTAGTTTACACTTATTCCCAAATGGGGAGAAAGAGGCATATGGGAAGGGAAGGGAAGGAAAGGACTCCCCAAAAAATATTAAATTAAGTTTGTTAAGATTTCATTCTTCCCTGGAGTTGTTTTACACCCACCAATCTCTTACTGGAAAAGTGATGGCTAACACTCGAGTTGCCAAGGTTTGTCTTAAAGCCACAATTTGGATTTTAGATTTATTTCTAAAAAGTGCTTCAGCACTGTCTCAGCACAAATTGAGCTACTGCTTCCACAAGGACCTGAGTCCAAACAGGTGTTCTGCATTTAGAAATTTTACCAAAATATTTTCTTCTGAGCGTACACTACCACAGTCAATGTGCATCGCAAGGACACTAGAGACGGAAAACACAATAGAGAGAACAATTTTGGCAGTACTGCTTTAACTCAGTCACAACTCAAAATAATATTAATCAGTCTTCTACTTTAAATAAATAAATAACACAAAGTATAAATTCTCATTGCTAGTGTAATCCTTTTGTTTTAAACTATGGAAAGACATTTTTTCCAATGTTTTTATCATTCCAAGTTAAGTACAGAAAGATCTCAACTTAGAATAAATTTGCTGCTGTGTTCCATATATGTACCATGAGAACTGTTTCAGCATTGCACATGGTACAGCGTAATTGTAAAATATTATGGAGCACTTATTAATACCCGTAAGCCTGGAATTGCTTTCTTGTATCTGTGGCCATAGAAGTACAATGTTGTGGTTTTGCTTACACCTGAGCGCACTGGTTCAATACAGATTTGTAAAGAACAAGGCAATTCATTACATCTGTGAGTTCAAAAAGCAAGCATATGGGAAAAAGTGTCATTAGAGCAGGAAACAACAAAATGAACTACCCACTGTAATAGAGGCGGTGGTGTAAATTTACGTGTTTCTAATGTAAAAAAACCCCAACACTTTCTTAAGTAGTACTCTCAGGTTTATACTCTGGTGCAGAGGTCTTATTGCCTGTCAGTAGTTTCACGGGAAGGACAGCCCACACAGAATTAATTTTTACTAATTGCAGATTCCACCGTAAGTAATTATTTCTATGTGTGTACCTGTAAGCATGTGTGTATCTGCTACATAAAATGCTTCTCACATGCATTCATTCCTCTTTTGAAGAAGATATATCTCAACAGTTCTCTTTTCCAGCTTTGCTCCACTGCAGCTCACGTTTACTTGCTGAAAATATCCATATCTAAGTCAATCACACTTAGATGCCAAACAAAATATAAACAATAAAAAATGTGTCAGCCAAAAAGCTACAGGACTGTATCCAATCACTGAATAAGCCTTATCGTTGTTTCCATCTTCATTCACAATTTATGAATACTTCAATCCTTTTTTGAATTACAATGCTTTCTAATTGTGGAATAACCTAAATCACATTTACTTATTCACCGTGCAACTCCAAGTGCATCGTCGGCCGCTTAGTAACAGTATTGCAGGAGACGTTACTTTCGCACATTTTCTGCTCCTTTAGCCGTTTGTTGCACCAATGTGGAAGTAAAGAGTTATCGCTTAATCAGTTTACATCCCATAACCCTAAGACAGACTTTCACAAAAGCTCCTGAAAACTATCCCCTGGCTTTACAGACTGGGTTTACTCTCCGGACAAGGCTCCGCTGTCGGGCGCTCGCTCCCCATCGCCGTGCGCTCGGCAAGGACGCTCCTGCAGCACCCGAGGAATGTCCCAAGTCTGCTCCCTAAACCCCACAGGTCTCAAAAAACGCACGTTGCCGCAGAGGGGACCCCTGACCGGGGCTGCCCCGCTCC
>NW_009701351.1:0-21660 GCF_000703405.1 Apaloderma vittatum
CAGGGAAGAAAATGGAAATACTTTCCAAGGAAAGCTGTAACTGATTAGGCAGATATCTGTAGTTATAGTCTATGTATTTGTTGAGTGTTTGGAGGCCTTTGGTGAAGAATGTGTAACGGAAGTTCAGTAACATTCAGGGGGTGTGAACTGGTGCAGTTCGCTCAGAACAAAGGTTTGTCCACACTTGGGTACCCAATGCTTCTGTTGTCTAGTTCAAACAAGACACTGATAAATTCCTAGGCTGGATTTCAGGAGTATCAGGCATCTGCTGGGGAGAAAGGGAGCCAATTGGAAATTATCACTAATCTGGCCTGAAGCATGGAAATCGCCATCTTTAGATATATTAAAAACTCAAGCTAGATAATGTTCTGCGCAATTTAGGTCCTAATTTTTAATCCAACCCCGATTTCAGTGGGAGGTCGCACTGGAGACCCAGCCTAAATTATTCTGAATTATCACGAGTCTCTAGTCAATTTACTGTTTATATTTTATTTAATTTTGTGACATTTCTCATATTTTTCTTAAGTCTTATAAGGAAATTTGGGAAACTATAATTTTAAAATCCATTACAGTGGATTATACCCACAGTACTGATCTGTGTTTCTGGTGGGTAATCTCTGTAATCTAATGCCATAGCCCATAGCCCTGGGTTCAAAAAGCTTCTCTCTAAGAAGAGCTTCTCTCTTGGCCAGTAAAGTCTGCATGTGGTCCTAAAAATCATGATGCCTCCTCAGGGCAGAGCAAATCTCTGAGGAACAGGAATATGAAGAGTGAAGACACCGATATTGTTGGGTTGGATGAAGTTTGGATGAATTTCACCTGCTGGCTGTAAGAGATAATGGAGGCCCAAAACTTGATACAAAAAAATTATGCATGTTGTGGCACAACAGAAGAGATGAAGCAGATATCTGTTCCCCTCCAGAAATCAAGAAGCAGGCTTGCAAATTCTGATAGAAGTACTCTGGTATTGTGGGTTGCCCTTGGCTGGTTGCCAGGCTCCCAACAAGATGCTCTCCTCAGCAGGATAGAATGAGAAGGTAAAAAACTTGTGGGTCAAGATAAAGGCAGTTTAATGAAGTAAAAACAAAACAAACAAACAAAAACCCCCAAATATTGCATGCAGAAGCAAAACAAAAGAGAAGAAGATTTGTTCTGTTTCCCATTAGTAGATAATTATATGAGAAAGCTGGGAGAGACTGTTTACAAGGGCATGTAGCGATAGAACGAGGGGCAATGGTTTCAATCTAGAGCAGGGTAGATTTAGATGAGACGTTAGGACAAAGTTCTTTACTGTGAGGTTGATGAAACCCTGGAACTTGTTGCCCAGAGCCGTGATGGAGGCTCCATCCCTGGAGACATTCAAGGATGGGGCTCGGGAGCAACTTGATCTCGTTAAAGATGTCCTTGCTTGCTGCAGGGGACTAGATGATCTTTAAAGGTCCCTTCCAGCCCAATGCATTCTGTGATTCTATGTCCAGCCACTTCCTGCAAAATAGAACCTCAATATGTGTATCATATAAAGGCAAAGACTCAGATTCAAAGGCAAAGTGTGTTTTCCCCCCATATTTATTTGAAACTGAGGTCACGTGTCTGCAAACCCCGTGATCTTCAAGAGCTCAGAACAGGTGTGGGCTTTTCTAAAAAAAAAAGCCTGTTGTTTCATGCAGTTATTTTCAAATCAGTGTCATGACTAGGAGAAAATTAAGTTGGTCCTGCACTCAGGGACAAGTTTGAGCTCAGTCCTAGATGTGAGAACATGCAACCTGCTGATGCTGCTCTAGATCACCAGCTACAAGCACAGTGTGTGCTGTTAAAATTCTAGCACACTGGGCTGCAAAAGTCTATGAGGAAGTATACAGCTCTCTAGGAATGATTTCGTTTCTCTTCCCCTTATAAATATCTGCTTTACCTAAAGATAAACTTGAAAACGTATTTAGGAATGAGGAAAGAGCCGTGGGTCCATATGAAGTAGCAATGCAGGAGGAAAATCCCTCTAGAAACTAAGAGGCTCAGACGCTCCAGCCTTAAATTCAGGAGACTGAGAAAATCTCTTATTTTTGCCTAATTTTTCTATTTGCTTTGCCTGTCTTGTGTCAGAACTGTAAACATGTGCTGGCTCTTTCTAAAAAATCTTGCTGTGCTCTCAAGAAAGGCTCCAGTGCCTCATTGCAGCCTTTCAACCCTCTTGAATAGCAATGAAATAAGGAATGAAATAAGGAAGCAAGTCTTCACTATAATGCGCTTTTTATCCTCGGATTTTGTTTTTAATGCTGTGGGAGAATCTGCTGTGGTTTTAAAGGTTTGAGAGGATTTTGTTTAAAGACTGCAGAGCGGTATTTAAGGGCTTGGGCTAGGTAATATTCCAGCAAACTGTTGCAGTTGGTGAGTTCTGGGCTGGACTCTCGCCTCATGGCAGTGGTAGACGAAAATGTTGTGTATATTGGTGATGTTTTTTGAATACAGAGGAGAGTTAAAAAGGGACCAGGACTTGTTGGAAGAAAACTCCTTGAAGCCTCTGAAGACCAATCAAGATGCAGATGCAAAAAAAAAGCAATTACAGGGTTAGTGTTTTCCCTTCTTTCCTACTCCTCCTCTGACTGGTATTAGTGTATTTCTCAGTCACAAGCAAAGATCTGAGATATTAAAGGGCTATTCTTTCTGAAGATCAGTGTTAAATGCATTTTGCACGTGGTCTCATTAAGCAGTAAAACCCAGAGCAAAAAGTTTCTGGCTTCCTAGTTTACCCAGGTGACAATGTCAGTGCTTCAAAGGAGAAACGAAACTCTGGAGTCAGAAGCCAGGCAGATAAATCTACCTGCAAATTGAGCTTTAATGAGAAAAGTGCTTTATATCCCCAGTAATCACCACACAGCCAGCAAAGATCTCATTTTACATGTTCAATGAAAAGACCTGGGTCTTCAAGTGATCGGCATCACTTATCAGCATTAAATTGCAGATGGGTTTGCAAGTGTTTAGCATTCAGTAACCTCCTGGTCTCATTTGGAGAGGGATAGAAAAGACTTACACCCAAAGCCTGGGCTTTGCTTAAGGAGAAAGTATTCCACTCAGCGGTATTTCAGTTACACAGGCACCAGAATCTTCAGCTGACTGTCTTTGTCAGCCTTTATTTATCGCTTCCAGAGAATATTTTGTGCCTCCTGGTCATTCCTGGAGTGTCTGTTGAGAGACAATGATTCCTCTCTAGCCCTGCATCAAACCAGAGCGCTTAAATTGATTGAATGGAGATGTTCTCTAAAATGCTCTCTTGTGCATCAAAGGTGACTGACCAGGTTGTTTTCACAAGGTGTGGCAAACTGGAAAAGAGCAATGCAGTGTGTCAGGGAATAGGACTTGGCAAACTTCTTTTGAGGCTGTCGGGTGCTCGTGGAGGTCAAAGCTGTGTGGCCTAGGGCAGACTGACTGACGGCTCTCACTCTTGCTGCAGCGGGAGCAGTCTACCAGAGAATAAAAAATTCAGCAAGTAGAGGCTTTGGTACAACAACCTTGAGGAAAAATAAATAGACTGTTTCATTTTGCTTGCTTAGAGAAAGTTCTTGATTTTCTCCCCTGCCCTTGAGGAGCATGCCTGTTGCTGAGGGTGGTTAATCAGGAGCAAATTTCAGTGTGCTGCTCAATCCATACCAGCTCCGGGTCCTGAGCTGGATGGAGAAGCTGGAGCGAAGTAGACTGTTGCTGGCGGCAGGGCTCAGGTGTGTGTAATGTGAATGGCTCCAAGGAAATCACACCAAACAGCTGATCCACCTGTGGATCTTAGAAAAAACACACATTAATCATGAGCAGGGAAGCTGCCCTTCCTAGCTTTTGTGAGACAGACAGGAGTGCACTTTGCACAGAAATGTCACTATGAAAGTCTGCAGAGTGAAAGTAGTTAGTGTGAGTGGGTTCCCACACCTGAGCGTTGAAAACTTTGTAGTTGTTGGATTGAAAAATCTGATTTGTCAGGAAAACTTCCATGAGTTTGTATTGGTATAACGGTGTGGGGGGAATAACCTACACAAAAAAATATCACACTGTATAAAGTGTCCATGTGGCTTGCTTTGTGGAAATTTCAGCTAGAGTAATTACTGAGTAACCTATTTTATCAGCAGAGGGTATTTTGGGAATCTAATGGCATATCACCTCCTTGTTCCTGACAGGTGTTCCTGTCTTAAAAAGAAATTAAGTGATAAGAAGCAGAGAGGGACATAAATCCTGCAAAGCTGAACAGCAGGGACTTCAGCTAGGATGTGATCAGCACACAGAAGCTGATTATCTTTGGACACATTAGGCTTCATTTTAATAGATTAAATCTGGAGAGAGGGATGTACAGGAGCAGACATTCCACCAGGAGGCTGAAAAATATAGAAGGTGGCATCTCGTCTGAAACAGAAACTGAGCCCAACACATGCAGATAGAGATAATCTTTTGTTGATGGAATGTACAGTGCACAAGTGGTTGAGTTGCCATCCCCGGAGGTGTTAAAAAATGTGTAAAAGTGGCACTTCAGGATATAGTTTAGTGGTCATGGTAGTATTGGGTTGAGGGCTGATGATCTTAGAGGTCTTTTCCAACCTTAATGATTCTCTGATTCTGCAAGAACAGGGTAGAATCTGGAGACTGAGTTACATTAGCTCTCACTCCTGACATGACTTTCAGTAAAGGTTATTTACAATTGCAAGAGTACAGAGAGAACAGCACCAGTATTTTTTTTAAAAGATCTGATATTTAAGTTAATCCAGTGGGAATAGGCTTCTACTTAGGAACTTAAATTTGGAACTTGATAGTGGTTTCTTACTGAAGGGTTATTCCAGCTCCTGGACAGCATGTCCAAGTCATCTTCACAATGCAAAATCTCTCAGAAAACTGGATTTTACCAAGCTGAACAGCAGCTCTAATTGCTGTTAATTATTTCTAAATTTGTTATTCTCCAGAACTTGAAACTTAAAGGAAACTGAGGCACCGAATGGGCATGTGTTGCTCAAACTTGAGGAATGTCTCTTTGCATTTGAACCTGCTGAGAAGCAGACAATACTAGCAACTCAAGACTTCAAACCACTGCAGAAAGACTCCTTCTAGGGTCCAAACTAGCATGTTTGAAAGTAACTCAGGCACCTCTGACACAAGTGCAAGTATAACCTAAGAAGAACTTGAGAGAGAAAACAAAAAAAATAATTATTTAAAACTATTTCAACACATTATAAAATTACTAAGGAATTATTAGCGGAAGAATAGTGTGCAAAAACATTGGGTTTGGCTTTATCATCCCATTTGACTCAGAACATTTAAAAGAGGTTATTTTCTCTCTGATGTGTTTTCATTGTTTTTCATTGGGTGTGGATTTAATGGTGATATTGAGGCCTATCTGTAGCAGTTCACACCCCAACACTGCCCAGGCTGCCCAGCAGCCCTCCCTTTAGACCAGGGTTATCTCTGCACCTGCTATTGGACATAGAAAATCTGTATTAAGCTGTTGGCTTAGCCAGTGACTTTAAGATCTTTTCCGTTCATGTCCTGGATAAATCACAGGAAGTTTTCCAAGTGAATCCTAAAAATCACTTAGAGACTTTGGAAAATGCTGTCTTCTATCCCTTCATCTGCAGCTACAGATGATAATAATTTTCCATGTTGCAGGAGAAATTGTGAGAATTCATGTGCCTGTGTTTGCATGTCATGAAAAGTGGCTTTGTAAGAGTGTGGATAATTCAATTAAGTCTGTTGCATATTGAGCATAATGTTACGTGCTCCGTGTGGAGATGCCAATGTTTAAAAATACATCATCACTTCAGAAATATATCCAGTATTAAAAGTTATTTTAAAGCTTACTCAGAAATTCTTTACACAGGATAGGGAAGGAATCGACATCCTCTCTTAACTTCCATCAAGAAGTCACGTCTCAATATCACTGGCATGACACCAGAACTCACTGAGAAAAACTTAGTCTTGGCTTAGGGGGCAGGCAGGGAAAGATGTTTTTGTTCATTTTCAAAGCAGATAGAGGAAAAACGTGTAACTCTCAGACTTGACACACAAGGTCCCATCAGTGGAGGCTTGTAAAGCCACATGGAGCAGGAGAGAAACATGACATTTGCTGGGGTAGACTGGGCTAGACCTTTGATTTGATCCTGGCAAAGAGGGTGTATACAGACACGATAGACATTAAAAACTCCAAATGGGTCCAAACAGAGTCATCTCGAAAGACCTGCTGCCTTCTGACCGTGTCTCTGTAGTGGCACATTGTTAGCACTGCTGCTCCAGCTGTGACTGATGGGAAGCAGTAGAAAGGAGTTTTGTTCCATCGAAAGCCAAGTCAGTGTGGACCCAGAGCAGCAAAAGGGCATCAGTGGCTGGAGCTCAGGGACTGCCAGGTCAGTCGTGCTGTGACTCCTTGGGACTAGTCCAGCCAAGTGAACAAAAGTGTTCCTGACCGACACAAGAGAGGGAGTTGTCGCATTCCCCAACAGATCAGAAAACCTGCAGATCCTGCAGCTTGGCTTGCAGCTGAAGTGACACCTGGGTCGTCAGGGAGGATGGCCTCAACAAATACAGAACTGATCACATTAAAGATCTGTGCAGAAATGTCAGCATTCTTGTGGGGCTGTGGCAGATGGCAGCTGGGACTAGCAGAGGAAACCAAACCACTGTAACAGCATTTGCAGAAGATCTTCCTGCTCGGTCCCCATGTGTTGCCTGGTCTAGTCGAGAGGTGGTGTCCCTGCCCAAAACAGGGAGGTTGGACTAGATGATCTCTAAGGTCCCTTCCAGCCTAGGCCATTCTATGATGATCTATGATGATGATCTATGATCTGGTTCTGCTCAGTGACTCCTGGGAAGGAAGGAATCGGAACATCTGGATTATGGAATCATTCCGTAAACGTAACGACCAGAAGAGCCAGGTTAAATAGTGCTATGGGCTTCAGGTCAAACCTGTCTGCCAGTCACGTTCAGTCAACGACTGTGAGGCCTGAGAAGGACACACTGAAAGTCACCTGGTCACACCAGGTGAGATTGGCCCTTTTATCAGGGCAGATCTAGCTAAAACCTGAAAGATTTGGTAGACCAGAAAGACAAGATCGTGTTCATGTACATTAAAAATTATTTAGAAGTTTTCTGGTTTATGTATTCTCTGTGCCAAGCCCCACATTTAGCAGAAAAGTCAGTCATAAAGGAAATCTATCACTGTAGCAAGGAAGCCAGCATTCAGAGGGTCATTAAGGAACATTTCTTCCCTTCACATGCAGCAATTCGACAAACACCAGTACTAGAGAGGAGTGTGGAGTGTGATGAGATGTATTAGCTTCATTCGCATATGTACGTTTACCGTTGGCACAAGAGCACTGTCTTCAGCAGCAGCACGGTCTGCCAGAAATCCTTGAGGGAGGATTATAGAAGGAATTTGAGATACTGTGGCTGGCAGCAAAAAATAAAAGGAGGAAAGATCTGATGCTGAAAGTGAGATGCAAAGATATGGGAGTCAAACTCTTGTCAGCACTGGCAGTGGGGATAACAAAGGGCAACAACCACAAATTACAGCTTGGGCAGATCAGACTGGACATTTCCTGGGGTGTGTTAGAAGCAGGGTGGCCAGTAGGTTGAGAGAGGTTCTCCTGCCCCTCTGCTCTGCCCTGGTGAGGCCACATCTGGAATATTGTGTCCAGTTCTGGGCCCCTCAGCTCAAGAGAGACAGGGAACTGCTGGAGAGAGTCCAGCGCAGCCATAGGGATGATGAAGGGAGTGGAACATCTCCCTTATGAGGAAAGGCTGAAGGAGCTGGGTCTCTTCAGTTTGGAAAAGAGGAGGCTGAGGGGTGACCTCATAAATGTTTATAAATATGTAAAGGGTGAGTGTCAGGAGGACGGAGCCAGGCTCTTTTCGGTGACATCCAATGACAGGACAAGGGGCAATGGGTGCAAGCTGGAACACAGGAGGTTCCACAAAAATATTAGGAAAATCTTTTTCCCTGTGAGGGTGACAGAGCCCTGGCACAGGCTGCCCAGAGAGGTTGTGGAGTCTCCTTCTCTGGAGACTTTCAAAACCTGCCTGGTTGTGTTCCTGTGTGACCTACTGTAGGTGATCCTGCTCTGGAAGGGGAATTGGACTAGATGATCTTTTGAGGTCCCTTCCAACCCCTGACATTCTGTGATTCTGTGATTATCAGGGACGGGTAGCAGTGGAAGAGAATGCTCAAAGAAAGTGTCAGATTTCCATCCTTGATTCATCATCCAAGACTTCATCATCCATCTGCCTGGACAGAACCACATCTGAGTTAATCTAGTGTTTGTGGTAGTCCTGCTTCAAGCAAGAGGTCAGACTGGAGGTGTACAGAGGCTCATTCCAGCAAAGGAGGAGAGACTTAAGGCAACAGATGTTCATGAAATTTTATGAATTTTCTGACCATAGTTCAATTTTCATACTCTGCAATCATTACCAAGTTCTCCAAAGCTTTTCTTATTTATTGCTTATCTTTTTGCTTGTAGACTCTACATGGTATGATATTCTTGGAAAAGCAGTGAGCAGCACATCAAGATTTGTTGCAAGAAAACTCCTGCGAAACTTTGCAAAGACATTTTGCCGACAACCTGGAGAACAAAGACATTAAGAGATTCCTCGCTGCCTGCCACGTGCCTCCTGCAGAACCAACAACTTCAGCAATGGAGCCTGGCTCTCAGCTCATAAAATCTCACATGGCACCATTACAGCCCACAGAGCTGTTGCTGTGATTGTTTTTTATCTCCAGTACACTTTAGCTATGAGTTATTGGGGAGAGGTTATTTTTTATTGGAGAAAGGCCAAATGTGTTCTTCAGTCGGTGTGATTCTGGACAAGAAAAATCAGCTCCAAATGTGTTCTTTTATCTTGCTGGCTGGCACTGCACTTCTCTTCTTTCCTTCCACACTGCTCATATAGAGGTGTGAGTCTTGTTGAAGAGAATACAGAACACATCATCTTTGCTCATATTCCTTTTTTATGACTATCTTGAGGACTAAAAAATGCAAGCAAGTTGCCAAGGCCTAATAGGTTATCATAGTCAGCTGCGTTGTTTGTGCACTTGTTCTTATCCCAGGGCAAATGGCAGGCAACACAAATTATTCCAGACTCCCTTCATTGACAGCTGTGCACCAAAATAAATTGCTTCCTACTTCCCACGGGCTGTAAGCATGCAGCATTGCCACACACCTAAAATGGGCAAGGTTGAGCTGAGCACGTTACCTGGTGCTTCATTTGTCAGTGTAAAGAAATGGGAAATTTGAGGACACAAGTCACCTGTCATGTTTTAAAAGTCTGTTTAGGGTAAGACAAATAATACCCAGTGAGCACCTATTCCTTCCCGTTATCTAGGCAAAGAATCTTGGCAAAAGCTTAGATGTGGTCATCTGTATCTGACTTTGTGAATCCCACTTGCTGTCACTTTTTAAGGCATCGTAACTGTGTGTCTGACATACAAGCTTGGAAAGAAAGAGGAGAAAAAGAGATAAAGCATCTACTGTACACTGCCTGTGCTAAGAGTTAATACCCCAGCAAGGACCAAGTCAACAATCTGAATGGTTTCGTTATCAAGGTACCATGTCAAATTTGGATTGTAAATACAGCTATATGGAATCTATATGTGTAATTATAAAGATATCTGTATATATATATATGAAGTAAATACGTATTTCAGGATGCTGAACTGACACTACATGATAGTCTGGCTGAACAAAATTACAAAAGAGCACTGTACAGTACCCACGGGACACATCTCACAAATGAAGAGTAAATCAAATGTCAGGAACTGGAAGTCTCTGTCAGTAAGGAATTGCTATTATTTATAGAGTTTTTCAGGAATTTGCGCTGGTCTTGATGCTGTTGAAGATTTCCTGTCATTTTCTGGGTATATATAAAATGATGTCTGACCACAAGGAAAGATGAAGGCAGGCCAACAGTATGAAGACTTGTGCTTTTGATGCTTGCTACAGAAGGTCATCTTCCTCTCCATCCTTGAGCCTGTGCTGTACCACCAAATCTCAGGTGTGTTGGCCGTGTACCACAGCTTTGTCCATCTGAGGTGGGGTCAGGGAGGGGTTATTTGGGTCATTTCCTTCAGCCTTTTGCACAAGTAGATCCATGAATGCAGTCCAAGCAAAGAAGGACCCTTTCTGGAATGGCGTGGAGTTCCCTCATGGGAACAGCCAGGATCTAGGCTAGCAGTCTTGGTTTCTTGGCAAGGTTGTAACAAGAGATAATTGTGCATCATGGACAGAAAATATATTTGGGCCTTTCTCCTCCACTCTTCTGCTCAAGGAAGGTCAATTCAGCATCCCATTAAACTGTTTCCTTGGTAATAAATGTTGACAATTAAATCTTAACATCCAGCATAGATTATCTGCTCTCTGGCATCTAGTCAAGGGACCCTCTTCCCTAGTCCATCCTATTGCCTGATGTCCACAGACCTTGGAAAAAGGTGCGATTTACATCAGTTCTTCAAAACTTCTTCCTATGCCCGCCCTAGTACCTTTAGCAAATTGAAATCTTCAGAAGGGTCTTGCTGATCATTCTGCCAGTGAGCGGAGGAGTCTCCCAATGCCTTTTATCAGGCAACTTTTATTTTTTTTTTTTAGTCCAGTTGAAGTTATTTTCACCAAGTGAAGCAGGTTTAAATTTGCCATAGTGGCGGTGGTGTACAGAGTCAAAAAGAAGCTGTGACAAAGCTTTGTCTGAGGCACGGAGTGCCTAGGGAGTGGGAAACTTATTTTGCACTGAAGTTTGTGGCAAGTTTTTGTTGTGGTAAAAGCTGGAATTCGATTGACCTTAAGCTGAACAGTCTGAATTACTGACCTGAGATATTTCCTGTAGTGTCTCTTAGGGAAGATGCCAGGCAATAAGTAGCTTTTGCAAGAAGGTGGTGAAGTAATGTAGCGTAGCTGTGAAAAGGGAGGGGCTAATTGGGCAGTCCGGTGTCAAAGAGGAAGATAAAATCATCTGCTGTGCTTGTGGGAATAAAACAATTTAGGTTAGGACTCAAGCATATTTGCAGAGAGCATATTTGACATTTGTAAACAGAAATATTCCCTGAGGAAATGCAATTCTGATAGCTCTGGTCCCTGTGCAAAGAACCAAAATGCACAGAAGCTATCCAGCACATCCGGAACCTCAAATCCTTGTGTTCAAACCCACATAATGAATGCTTGTAAACAAAATACAGACCAAGAGTCACTCACAAATGTGATCTGACAAATATATTCTTTCTCCAGACTGTTGTGCAGAGCAAACATGTGGGAATATCAGGATAAGCCAAGGTTTATTTAAAGCTAGCAGCAAATGTTTGCTGACCATCTCTTGAATATCTGTAGTTTATATGACAAAAAATAAAAAACTGTACGTCTGCTCTGCTTTTTTAAAGGTTCTTCATATTAACAAATCTACTACATTTTTAGTACCGCTTAAAAAAACTTGATTTACATTACAGTCAGTCACGTCCATAGCTATCTGCAACCTGCAATAAAATAGTTCTAGCCTTTGGCTTATGCATCATTCCTGCAGGAGGACAAAGGTTTTCTCAGTGTAGCAGTTTCCACTTCTTCACTATTTCTGAAGCACTTCACAAGTGAAGCTTGTCAGCTGTTGACACCGAGGCAGCAAAATGCTATTTTTGTGGGTGGCTGTGGAATTTTGAGCCAGCTGTCTCCCACATCCACTTTTTAAAATGATGAACAGGGAGGAAAACAACCCTGACGGGGTTGGAGAACCTACAGATCCGTACGATCACCCCCGCTCAGCCTCAGAAGTTGGAGCACGTGGGGTGGACGCTCTCTGGAGCTCTGTGCCTGCTAAATGAGCACTGGGCGTGCTGGGCTGTACGGATATTGGGGCTTCATTGCAAGCCTTGTTTTCCAATGTCAGCACTGGGTTGTGGGAGAGAATTACCAGTATCCTTACCTTTGAGCACTGTCAGAAACACTGTGATTTGATAAATATAAGAGCCCCCAGGCTGAAGTACAAGATTGTATCCTTCATGCTATAGCTCGCTGGCTGCACACACAATCATAGCCTCATAGACTCATCGAATGTGTTGGGCTGGAAGGGACCTTTAAAGGTCACCTAGTCCAAGCCCCTGCGGTGAGCAGGGACAACTTTAACTAGCTCAGGTTGCTCAAAGCCCTGTCAAAATAGATGACCAGGAACTGCAACTCCTTTTTGATTAGTTTTTTTCATATGGCCTCTTGTGTATTTTGGTTACGAGTGAGTCCTTTGGTGGTACCCAGTATGCTGGCACCACAGCCCGTACCTCTCTGCACTAGTGCCATCCCACTGATAGCCTCGTGAATACATATTACCCGCTTCAGTCTGGATTTCCTGGTGTCCCAGAAGTTATCTTAACCTGTCAGCGAGCAGAAAGTGATGGATTGTGTATGCAAATCACCTCTTGACTGCAGGAAACAAGCAATTTCGGGTATATTTGCATATCTATTTGTAGAACTCTGGTTTGGGCTGCAGCTTTGCTAATGCTTACATACGAGAGCAAATTGTGTCGGAACCCTTCTCATTTGTTAACTAACACCAGCAAATCAATTAGATCGAGAAAGCGCCTGCAGAACAGATTACTGTGATAGAGGATAATGGAATCCTAAGAACATTTGATTAAGAAATTCCTGGCTTTTTTATTTAGTCCCCCTGCAAAAGTATCAGCTTTTTATGGAAATGAGCATATCTTTTCAACAGGCCTGTAATGTTTGATCAAGGAGGAGTCTGACTAAAGGAGCAATAGTTCACTGTTTATTCCAGGAGCTTTGGAACTGCAATTCAAATCTCTCTCCTGTCAGATTAAGACCAGAGACTTGCACTCAGACGCCCGTGTCACTGAGGGGTGCTGGTGCCGAGTGTAAGATTTAGTCTTTAATCAGTCAGCACCATCTGAGAGCACTTTAGTGTAATAATTCTTTCTTCTCCAAGCCGTTCACTGTCCTCCAGACGCTATCTGCTTTAGCTTTATGCTTATTTTCAACCACCCGTTTTTCATGTTAGCTGAATAACAATAATAAAACAATTATCAGAAATAAAAGAACAGCTGTACCATTGCCCAGGAGAGAGCATTGTGTGCATACGCGTGTGTCTGAACAGGCTCGCAGTAACAGAGAAATGACAGCTCTTCTCCCAGTCAGTCGCTGTTCTTAGAAATATAAAGACTCAGTACACATTAAAAAACATCCTGGTTTCATAAATATACACAATATAAGAAAGCTCTCTGTGAGGAAACAGAACCAGACTGCCACAGGCAGTTTCATAGGAACTTGCTGTTTGGTCAGTATTATCACTGTAGGACCTTGTCAGGACCCTGGAGGGAAATCTGGCAGGAGATACGCTGCAGTAATACGGCTTGAATGATGGTCAGGTTTGATTACTCGTCACTCTGCCTGGCCAAAAATTGCCAGCTCTGTAAATTGCGTGATGTTCCTGCCTTTCTGAACGTATGGAAAAACCAAAGCAGGAGAGTGCTGCGAGCCAGCATTTACCCTCTCCCGTTAATACCCATAGCAGCGTTGCTAACTATCAGAAGGGCTGAAACAGTTCACTTTTAATGAATATTGCAAAACAATTCCCCTCCAAAAAAACCAAAAAAAACCCCCAAAGAACCAACCAACAACCCTTGTGATTTGTATTAGCCAAGGAAACACAGTTAACAGGAGACCTTACACCAGAACTGACATGAAACATCACACAAAATCCTCCTCCCTCTTCAGCAGGCTCCAGTGGCTCAGAGGACAAAACAACTGCTTGTTCTTCAATTAAGCCTAGTTCTTAGGAGGATAAAAGCTCATTACCCAGAAGAGACTATTTACTGCTAATTGCTCCTTTCAGATTTGTAAACATGGCTCTTTGCAATACAAGGATAACTCATCTGAAGAATTATCCTCTTCCAAGGAGGTCACAGAATCCAACCACAACCTGTCCAAACAAGCTGGTTCTTCAGTGTCATATATTGCATTCTGAAAATAAACTGCTTGTGAGCAGGCTAGAGAGTATGTCTTACTTCCTGAAGTGTTTTGATAGGAATTTCAAGGAATGGGTAAAGGGAGAAGGGAAAGGAGTAGTAACTGTTGGGCCAGTGCAATTTACAAACAGAAACAGAAGAATAAATCACTCATTTAAGGTTATTTGTTCTTTCTTGACGAATGCATTACAATTACCTTTGTGGTCTCTTTCACTGCCTTGCCCTGATCAAGTTATGGTTGACCTTCTTTGTCTTTTTAAACAAGGCACTGACTTTGTTTCTATTTTTATTGAACTGTGTAATCCCTTTATGGATTTGGTGACATTAATATCGTGAGGGCACTGTCTCAATTCCAGGTCAGTGAGCTCTTTTGCTTTCCTTTTGTCATCTATACACAGAAATGGCATTACTACTGACAATTAATTCCGTAATCCACTGGATTGAGGAGCACCTTTCCAAGAATCTTGCATGAAGTGCCTTGTGAAGATGTCAGGCTTGATTAGACTTTTAAACTGAGCATTCTGAAATGACAGTTGTAAACAAATAAGCAGATTTAATCTGCCTTAATTTACAGCTGAAAGATTGTTATGGCACCATGAAAGAAACTAGAAAAATACCCCATGGTTCTTAATCCATAGGATTGGGAAAATTATTTATTTAAAAAGATCAGTCTACTAATACACAGCGTAATCTAGTGGCAAAGGGATGGATCCAAGTTTGGGACGAGTGTTGGGTCATTGCGATTATTCAAGCTTCCCATGCTGACTTGGGCACCAGTTGCTGACCAGTAGGAAATGCTGAAGAGAAGAACACATCAGAAATGCTTTCTCTTCTTGAGTCAAGCACTTCTGACTCTAGTTAAGCACTGCCAGCAAGAAAACAGGTTCAGAGCCCAGAGGATCCCTGGGAGTAGATGTCTTAATCTCACTTGGCAAGGTGAGGCTGAGGAATATTGCCTTGGATTGTTTCTAGGTTTAGCATTAGATACTGAAGGGGAAAAAAAATCCACTGACTTCAAGGTCTATCAAAGTTTCCACCTCGAGCAGCTGACAGTGATTGGCTTGTAAGGCAGCTGAAGCAGCATCTGGGGCAGAGCTGCATGTCTGAACCATCCTGACTGTTCCCTGCTTTGCTTCAGTCTTTCAGAGATTTATCCCTTGTCTTTGAGCTTTTTCCTGATGTTCAGGTGAAAACCACCTGACTTTACTCCCGGTGAAGACAATGCAAAAGGTCTGACCTTCAGTGCTGCATCCTTACCCCCTTTAGTTTCTCCTACACTGAGAAATTAGAGCGTGCCAGGAACAGTTTCTGCAATACAGTGGTCTCTTCTGTCAATGGTGACTGTGCTGCTGGGCACAGCTGAGGCCTGAGCCAAGAAGCCTCTCCTGGACAGGGCAGGACTTACCAGGCCAGCATCTGTTCCAGCAGACGCTTTGGTTGTGGGCCCCTCGTTTAACACAAGAGACGTGGGGTGTTCTGTGCTGGTTGTCCCCCAGGGCCAAGGAATGCATTTAAACTTCTGGATATAGATGCTGGTTTGGACTCCGTTGCCCTGATGCAATGCAGTTTTGAAACCATGGCCACAGGTATCCCAAAACAAAAGGCGCCAGATGAGTGGCAGGGAGCTGCTTGCTTACCTGCCACGTCACACCCAACTTGCCAACAGCCTGCTTTACCACTCTTTGGAGGTCATTACACACAACCAATGTTTTAGACTATTTTAATGTGCCAGACAAAAATCCCTTCTGAGCGACTGTGTCATTACGGGAGTCATGTCTATCTAATCCTCTTTTCCCCAAATTTGATACCAGAGTGACCTGCATCCTCAATGAGAGATAGTTTGTCTGCCTAATTTTATTTTGAGCTACTGTCTTTCACCACAGCAGTGAAACATCCTCTGTTTCAAATCAATAACAATGGAAAAATCTGACTTTGGCTTGAGCTGGAAAGGAATTGTGATGCCTGGATCTGCTGTTGCACCGACTAGTTCAATATCTTCAGCTTCCTCTACTTGGCAGAATTTACTTTGATTTACTCCTGGACTTAGGCTCTTTAAAGTTGTCTTTCTGAAAATAAATCGACTAAAGCACTCAGCATGAGGGTTCTGCAGCTGCTAGGATTTCAGTGAAGAATTTCAAAGTCTGGCCCCACTTCCAGGGTCAAAAGCGTCGTCCTGACACAACAGGGAAATGCAATGGTGAGTGAGTATCCTATGGCAGGGACAGGCAGGCAGTGCTCCCAAACACATGCTGCTTTAAAAAAAGCAGCGTTGCCTTATCAGACTTCGTGGTGCAGTTTTAAATGGGAAGCATGTGTTTGTGTTCCATTAACTGGGCAAGTAGAAGGATTGCATTAACTGTTGTATTTGTGAATATTTGGATTGCAGAGACAGTGGAGTGGATGCAGTACACCAGGTCAGAAAGGGTGGTTGGGATAAAAGAGCAGCATCAAGTCAATACACAAATGTGCTGAAGAAACGTCCCTAAGTCTCCTCAAATTGCCATAGTTATTATATTTCCATTACGCACTCTGAAAACCTGATCAAATAAGATTTCTGACTCTTGCTCTCTGGCAGACTGTAAAAAGCCATCAGTGACTTGTGATTTGTTACACAAATTCTCTGAAAACTCTGTGCTACCTACCAACATAGAAGAGTTGATTTTGTGCCTCTCCACAATTTGGTGCTGCCAAGTCACAGCCTTCACTGTGAGCATCTCACTAGTTCAGACTCCACTTATTTCTCCAGCTTCTGCAGTGAAGCCACTGGAAAAGAACTTAGTGAAGAAAACCCAGAGTATTTAAATTTTTTCTGCCCTGACTGGTTAAGGAGAGAGCCCTCACACTTGATGCAAACCCTTCTTTTGTAGGACTTACGATTTCTAAAAATTTAGCAATGACAACGCCAATTTTAAAAATCACTTCTGATCTGCTTACTTACAAGAAGCAAGTTAGAGGAGAGGGTGCTACAGCACACAGCTGGCTTACCTTGCTGTTTCTTGCAATTACAGTTTTTGGGTAACTTCTCACATCTTCATAATTACAATCGAGATTAAATAATCTTAAAAATCAAGACTTGGAGGTGGGGTTTTTTTGTTCATTTGGGGATTTTGAGTGGGTTTTGTTTGTTTATTTTTTTAAAAAAAGTCTTTCCAAGGCCTTTCAGCAGTAAGGGGGCCGGTTAGCTCAGTGGTTTGAGCGCGGTGCTGGCAACAAGGGCCCACACCGAGGTTGCGAGTTTGATTCCCGCTCGGTCCCCATGTGTTGCCTGGTCTAGTCGAGAGGTGGTGTCCCTGCCCATGACAGGGAGGTTGGACTAGATGATCTCTAAGGTCCCTTCCAGCCTAGGCCATTCTATGACTCTATGATTCTATGAAATGCAAACGCTGTTTTATGACTTACAAAAGAGGGAAAAAACCCCACCAACCTATCTTTTCTTTTTGGAAATTGATTCATTACCTGCTGGCTATCCAGTAAAGGTTACTGGACCATTATATTAGATGTGCAATAGTTGCATCTAAGAAGAAATTGGCACTTTCTGCAATGGCAAGGATGGTTCATGCTCCCTTCACTTTTCCCTTCCATCTATATGTCGGTTCACTTGCACCCTCATTGAGCTGTCATAATTCTTTGTGAGCCAAACCACAAGCCAGATCATTATATCAAGTGGGGTGAGAAAAAAAACCACCAAAGGTAAACCCTTTTACTGACTATTTCTACGACTTTGTATTTCAAAAGTGCAACCTAAAATCTCCTCAGATGCACCGTCTTTCAGGAGGATGATATAAAAGGCTTTTTAGACCATAAACTCTAAATGCGTTGGGATTTAATGTGGCAAATACTATTGCCATGGTTCAGGTTGATTTGACAAACATTTTTCAGCTCCATCATCAGCTCAGCCTTTGAAGGAAAAAGACATGAAGTTACAGACCATAAGCTCTTCTTCCAGTAAGTGCTAAGTATCCAAGCTTCGTTCATCTTGTTACAGAACTAAACTACTGCTTACTGGAATGAAGGAATTACAGTCCTCTGTCAAGCTCACTTCTTGCATTTGCTGGACATAAGGATATCCAAATCTCATAAGCCTAGGCTCACTCAGTTAATGTCTCCTGGCTAAAGCAAGAGAGGGGAAAAAATACCTGTTAATGAATAGCTATATATTAAACTTCTGTTTTAACCTACTGGTAGAGTAGCGCTTGGCTTAAACATCAAAAGGTTTTCAGTATCATGTATAGGTATTTAGGTCTAAGTACTTCACAGGGGATTATATGCTCTTCTTCAACCTGTTCCACAATTTTGTTCTCACCGCTATCCAGTAGCACAAGATAATTTTCATTTAATTTATTTATAAAGGTCTCACTCTCTCCCCACAGATGAGATTTTGTCAGATTGGTCGTCTTAAGGCTTTGGTGCTACGGCTGCTGATTAAGCCACGCCTCAAATTATGAGTAATTGCTCACCACCTTGCAGGGATTTGGCAGTCGTAAAGAGTTGCTGCTGTTCCACGTTGTAGCAGGCAGCTGTCATGCAACAGCACAAACCACAAAATGCCTTTGTCAGGGAGCAGCAATGGCCAGATGCTGCTTGAGGTGCAGTGATAAACCAACCAGCAGCCCTAGGACCTTACTGGCCACCATCCTGCCTCACAGCTCCCCAAAGTGATGCAAATCCAGAGACAGCACCATGGTTCAGCCAAAGTCCAAGTCATCAGGCAAGTACGTGCTGATGAGGCAAATCTAAGGTTAAGCCAGGAAGTCAAGGTGAGGATCAGGTCTAGCAATAATAACCAGAGTCAGAGATAGTCCTGTGATTGTCACGTATGGTGGTGAGGTAGGTCCAAGATCGAGCTGGGAAGTCAGCCTGTGAGTCAGAGTCTAGATCAATGGCATCCGTGTGCAAACACAACTACAGCTGAGCACAAGACAAATATTCCTACAACATAACTCAGGCCAGGGCGGAAGGGTCAGGACTGAATTTAAATGGAGCCCATGAGCAGAAGGTGTGCATAGAGACCTCAGGAGAGGTTGGTCGGGGTTGATAAGGCCCATTAGTGCTCTCAGGACCCTGGCAGCCTGCTTCTGTCCACTGCTTATAAAGGGAACAGAGACAAGCCCAGACACCTGGAGCTGATTAGATGAATCACACGTCGGATCTTCTATCAATGTTTTCCCGAGTCTTGACTTCTGGTGGAGCATAGCCTAAAATGAAGTCCTCTTCATCCCAGTTAGAAACAGGGCACTTTTGAAAATTGAAATTTATTAAGGTCTATTTGATTTCCATAGGAGGAATATACTGATTCTGTAGGAGGAATATACTGATTTCTACATGTAGAAGAGAGTAAGTGAATTAGGTAATGCCTCCTCAAGATGTCCTAAATTCAGTGTGCTCTTGCCTGAAGAGCAGAAAGACCACTGAGGCCCAAGAAATCCAACTTGATGCTGCTGAAGTGTTCGCACCAAAGCAAGAAACTGTCTCCCTGTAAAAAGCATAACAGGCCTTATTTATGAAGGTGGTAGGAAGCCTTCCCATGCAGCTTGACTCGGTCTTGGATGATCCAGATTTCCTTATTGTGGTACTTCATTCTCACTGATGCTTGTCATCTTTTCCTCCTGGTAAGTCTCTGCAATCCATGCATTTGTCACCTTCAGGCTATGCTATGGTGACTTCTTCATTGTTACCTGGGCACGAGCTGGTACAGGACATGACTATTTGTATCCCCATGGCTCTGTCAATTCAGCGGTTCTCAAACCAAGGTGTGCAAAATCCTGAGACAAAGACCTGTGTGCCACACGTATCTGTCTATGGGACAATCTGCTCAAAGTGTTCAAGCAGCTCCATTTCCTAGTTTTCTTCAGATTTCAGCACTTCAGTCCTGGAGATCTCTTCCATTTTGAAATTCTCCCACCCTTTTTCTCACCACCACAAAACAAAGTAAGTGAGCCAAAAAACATTGTAGCCTTAAATACATTCTGAATCTAAGGAGAAATGCCAGAAAATCTGTATGATACTGCTGTTACTCTTGATCATATATGGAAAGCATATTATTTTGATAGTTGACAGCATCTGTCTCCAAAGCAGATAAATTATGGATATGTCTCCTGGGAAATATCTATGTTCTGCAATGTGCTGCCAAGGCTGAGCTATTCAGTCTAGTCTCAACCAAGCTAATTCTGGACATGGAAACAATATAGTTGTGTTAGTAGGATGTTCCACTCAGATAAATTAGCCTTTCGAGCTGACCTGTCATAGCTCCATTCTGAGACTACTGTGGCCTGTGACATAATGAGTTTCCATGACTGTCATCCAGAGCCTCCCACAGGAAGGAGAGGACACGTTACTTTAGGAGACAACAAAGGCAGACCCATGGGTAAAACAAATGAGTCTCAGAACAAGTAAAATAGGCCAAATTACACAGAGATTAGTAGTGGTTTCTTGGTTCATTGCTAGAATCAACCTAACTTTATGCTGGTTACTGCACTGGAGTGAGCCCTGGTAGCTGTCCATACCTGTTAGGATGAGTGTTGGTATCCATGAAGATTTTTGTGCAGTCAGACAGATTCCTGAGGTCAGATGATATGTTTGTGTAATTAAGAACCCTTCTATTTCAGTGTGTATTCCACTATTCCCTATTAATTCTATACAATTTTGTGTTTTCTACATTTTCTTTTTTTTTTTCCTGCTGGGAGCATATAACTCTGGGGAAAATATATTTTTAGCTGTTCTCTCCAGAAGAAGAACCTGATTTGTCTGCCCCTTTCCTTAGATAAGGATCTCTTGCCACAGCTACACACCGAGTCCTCAACTCCTCCCTGAGTGGGAGCAGGAAAAGATCTGGAATTTTAGGCCATGCTAATATCATGTGGCTCTTGAGCTCAAACACGCTACTTCAAAATCGGTTTTATTTTTGACCTTAATTGTAGCTACTGAGTTGCAGGTAAGGAATGGTCTCGTCTGGGGAACTCAACATAAGCAGTTCCTGCCTTCAGTAGACCACACAGCCAGACACAGAGATGTATAAATGTGAAGATCCGTGGTAATTACGCAGTGATGAACTTATGGATAAAATCCATGTGGGAAAATTATTTGAAGGGATGTAGACACAAAAGCACAGTTTTGGGAAGGAACGCGGTCATCCTCATTTAGACTATTTTTTTTCCTCCTTCTTCTTGGCTCTATATTCCTACCATTTCATAGTACCTATTTCTATCCAATTTAATTATGCTTGAAGGAATTTAACCATTCCACTTATGATTAAATCTTTGGGAAACATGTGGCTTAATTACAGCTGAAGAAGGAAATTGATTTTCTTTTTCACTTGAAATTTGGACAAGAGAAAAAAATATTCAATTTAAAATGGATAATAGAAAAACAAATTTCCCCATGAAATGAAATAAAAAATAATATCAAAATGCAGTTTGTTTAGGGGCATTAAAATATTTCATTATGGTTTCTGCTCTCTTTGTTTTATGGAAAATAAAATAAAACAAAAAGCTGTTTTAAAATGGAAAACAAGCCCTGCTGCTCCTGGAAGACCAACAAGAGAATATTTCTGTGGATGTGTTCTATTCTCATTTTTCAGTACAGGGTTTTATCATTTTTGACGTATTTCCCTGATAAAATTTTTGACAGGCTGAAATTTCCGGGAACACCTAGAGAACCTGAAGACGCACAAGTCATAGAATCATAGAATCATAGAA
>NW_009701352.1:0-342 GCF_000703405.1 Apaloderma vittatum
CCCCGGGGTGCCAGTGCGGGCTCCTACCTGTAGATGATGCAGGCACAGTCCCGGCAGGTCCCGCAGTTGGCGATGTCCTGCCCTGTGCGGTACGAGTGTCGCCTGCGACAGAGCATAAGAGGTGTGAGCCTGGAGACCCCGCCGCCGCCTGCCCCCAGCACTCCCGCAGCCAGGAGTCAGCACTTGCCTCCCTGGGACCCGGCTGCTCTCCCTGCCGGGTCCCAGGTCCCCTCCTCCCCTGTGGTGCCAGGCGATGTGAGGCCAAGCGCAGGCTCTGTGCTCTGTGGATTTCTCGGGTGCAAACCAGCGGCAGGGGGGGGGGGAGGCCCCGGAATTTTTTGG
>NW_009701352.1:466-1604 GCF_000703405.1 Apaloderma vittatum
CCTGACAGATGGGCAGGGGGAGACGCTCCTGCCTAACCACCAGCCCACGCCAAACTCGGGATTTATCTCTTTTTGATGCTTTTGTACCAGAGAAGCATCCTCCTCCCAGAAGGTGCACAGGCTCAAACTGAGCTGATGAGCGCCAAAGCTCAGCTCAGCTCCGACACAGCCCTCCTCCCCAGAACCACAGAATTCAGGAATTGTCGAGATTGGAGAAGACCTTTAAGTCCAACCATTTACCCAACACCGACAAGTCCTCAACTGAACCGTGTAAGAGACGGGCGGGTGTTGTGCTGAGGGACGTGGGCTGGTGGTGGTGACAGGGCTGGGACTGAACAATTGTGAGGTCTCTTCTAAGGAAAACTGTTTTATGATTCTATGATCCCATATCCCTGAGCACTGGGTCCCTGCCCCGGGCAATCCCTGCCAGTACAGAAATTCTTCCTCACATCCAATCTAAACTTCCCTCGGTGCAGCTTGTGGCCGTGTCCTCTCATCCTGTCACTTTTTTCTTGGTTGGACAGACTGACCCCACCTCACTAGAGCCTCCTGTCAGGGAGCTGCAGAGAGCGAGAAGGTCTCCCCTCAACCTCCTTTTCTCCAGGCAGAAAGTCTCTGCACTCGGTGTGTTTCTCGTGCTTTGCACCCCCCCAGGCCCTCGGGATGCTGGGGCTGTGCCAGAGAGCGCCCCACGGCCCCCCAGCGCTGGTGGCGGGTGCTCCCCACTGGTGCCTGACCCGGGGTGCTCTCAGAGCTGTAGGAAACGGGGCTTGTGAAACACTTTTGGTCACCCTTGGACTCCATCTCCCCCTCAGGCAGAGCAGGCTGCGGCTTTTTGGGGGACGGCTGGGAAAACACCCCCACGTCCCACATTGTAGTCACATTTTCCTGTTTAAGCCTTCCTCCGATGACTTGACCTTGATCATGACTGTTCTCAGCCTCAGAAACTAGGTCTTTCAATGCACCAAATTATATATTACAATTGGGACTGTAGTGTTGGCACGTAAATTAGATCATGATACCTTTTATATATATATAAACGCTACGACTATATGTGCGTGCGGGTACATCACTCTGTAGGAACGGCGCCTCTCCCCAGGACAGGCGATGCTGAGGGGTGTTGCTGGGGGCAGACCCC
>NW_009701353.1:0-6035 GCF_000703405.1 Apaloderma vittatum
CGGCCCCGGGCGCGCTGGCTCCCCTGGGGCATCTCGCTCGGGTGATCTGGGTGGTCTGAATTGCCAAATTTTCAGTGAACCTTTGGATCAGTATTGATACACACACCTACAATTTTTAAGCATTAAGATTAGCAAAATACCTTTTTAACAAATTCCCGACATTCTGCAGCAGCACAGAGGCGCGAGGCCAGAGCACGCGCGTTTCGGAACGCGGAAGGTTGCCGAGAGTCAATCCCGAACGGCGCTGTCTAAACATCTCAGAAATGAGCCTGTACCGCTCGGACAATAGGGCTTCAGCACTAGTTACTAATTAAAGGTTATTACAGCAAAAATTGTGTGTGCCGGGCACGCTGCCCATTTCTAACGTCGCGCTCCGAACGCTTCGTCGCGCCTCGGCAGGAGCTGCAGGTTCTGAGGTGCCTCGAACACCAGCAGTCGTTGCAGGTGCGCACCAGATCGCCAAAGGAAATCCGTATTTAGCTGACATTTCCCTAACTGACATGGTAAAGCCTGATAAAGCGTGTCCCAGCTGGAATACTCTGCTCTTCAGAGGAATCTCCTGAGCCCGTGTGTTTGCTGCCCTGTGTTCAGTTACGAAGTTTTAGCCCTTAACTCGTAATGAACTGGGTTTCCTTGTATTACCTTGACAAAGTTAAGGAGCGGCACAGTTCTATTCACGGAGCAGCAGGTTCTTGTCCCCTTTTTCTTGGCGTTCAGCCTAAGTGCCATGCTAGAGAAGTTCAGCGCTTCAAAGACTCGCAGCGATTCAGTTATTCAAATATTGGGATGTCATTCCTGAAGGGGAGCTCTGTACCCAAACACACACTGACCTATACATAGAGATGGAAGGCGTTCCAGGTTTGTTTAATAGAAAATGTTCCTCAATTATTAGCAATATTTCTGGAATTTCGTAGAGTTGCTATGAGACGTAAGGTCTGCGGTTTTTTTGATAAGTACATGCTGCTAATGTAAGTATTTATTTTCACAGTATAGAGCATATGGTACAGGGACCAATTCTTTGCCCTACGCTCATGGTATAGATCCTCATTCTTCAGAAATATATGGACATTCTTAGCTCTATAGATGGTGGAATCTTGGTTTTATGGCATCTATTCATATTACATAAAACAAATTACATACAGACATTTGCAGGATTAAAGCGACAAGATGTAGGCTAAAAATATGCAGTGATTAACTGTATAGCTCTCTCTGCAGATCTGGAATAGATAAAACCGTAGTTAACTCTGAACCTGCCAGATCTCACACTTGTGTAGCCAGGATGTAAAATATCCAAGTGCATTTTTCTCCCTCAAGAAATGACTTGTAAGAACACCTGGTAATATCACTAATTTTCGGTTTCTTGTGATATTTTTATTCAGGCTATTTATTCAGTCCCAATTTACAACTGTTTGGATGACTTTCAGAACAATAACAACAGAATATGATAGCTGTAGTTTTAGCAATAAATAAATAGGAGTTTAACCTCTAAGTTTCCTGAAAACCTAACCAGCGCTCGAGCCAAAAAAGCCCAGCTGATCTGGAACTCTGCCGCCAAGTGTAATGGATTATAGCCAGAGACGGGGCACTCAGAGATGAGTATTAGTTGAATTGTCGTTCCGTAGAACTGGAATAAAGTTCAAACTGCTAATCCAATTTAATACAGAAATACCGGATGTTTTGTTATTAAAGTTTTAGAACAGCCTCCTTCCAATCAGCACCCGTGATTTCAGAGCGCACGCTGCCAGTGACAAGTGACTGCTCCATTTCCCAGCCGCTGGCCATGACTTTGTGTCGGGGGAATAATTCGTCACTAGGGAAAGGCAATCTCGATTTTTATCTCCCATAGATGCAAGAAGAGAGGATACCTGCAGTTCCTCTGAAGACACTAAATTATGGATCCCCAGACAAGTTCCTATCTCCCCATCCACAGCTTATGTCTATCAGCTTGAAGCGAGCGAATCTATTCCAGCTTTAAGCTCCAGGAGATGTACAAAATCACACTGGTTGATGCTACTCTTCTAGATTTTGTAGGCACTGACCAGCAGTGACACAGCTCTGAGAAACCAGGTAATGGAGTGAGCATGTATAAATTAAAATCCTACTGTTCTCTTACTGTGAAGTTAAACTTAGAGGCATTTCAGGGAAGTTACTTCAGCCACACACCACCAATTTGAAACCTGGTAGAACTGGACGCTTCAGTTTGCTGTATGGCGACAAACGGCGCTTCGACGGGCGGCTGGTATTTCTTTTCTGAACGTTTCCAAGGTGACAAGCAGCTCATATATGGAGCTTTCTAGCTTTTAGGCAGGAAGGTATGCCAATTATGGAATCTGAAGTTTTGCTGTGTGGTTCAGATTACATACAACAAATTCTCTGCCACCTATTCTGTGATACAGACCAACACAGGCTTGGATGCAACAGCAAAACGTCGATGAGCATCTTACCAATGAGCCACCCTTGTGGATGTGTGATGATGAGCTGGGAGCGCACCACCGAGTCAGTGTCAGTCCTGGAACTAGCCCTGGCTCAGGTGCAATGGGGGGAATCTCATCCTAAATTTGGGCACGGAGGCAAGCAAAAGAGGGCAAAGTGTCTGGCTGCACTGTGCTTCGCGATTATAAAAAGAAAAATCTCTGCAGACTGAGGGAGGAACTGAATGTTCTACAGAAAATTTGGAGACAGATAAAAACTTGATTTCTCAGCCAGTGCTTTAGGTGAAAGGAAAATTAATGTTATGGTTATACTGATAATTATTGAATACAGACACTTTTGTCTTGGGGCCACGGGACATTCATACAAGGCAAGTGCAATATAGCCTCTGGAATGAGCTAAATATTTCCACCATGCGATTGCTACTGATATTCCCAAATCTCATTTATAAAAATAGGCATATGTGTGTAATTTATATATCTAAAGACATTTGGCAACGTTGCCACAACAGTCTTTCACGAGCTGTTTATGTGGAATCGTGGGAGAGTGAAGCTAATTATCCGTGTGGTACATTTTTGCCTCTAAAAATTACATGTGACAGTATGACATCTTTGCTTTGCTGGCAGTAAAACCACCTGTCCTGTTTAGAAAATGATCTATTAAGAATAGCAGGTAATGTGGTGCAACTGTAA
The DNA here is from genome assembly GCF_000703405.1 of Apaloderma vittatum. NCBI lineage: Eukaryota > Metazoa > Chordata > Aves > Trogoniformes > Trogonidae > Apaloderma > Apaloderma vittatum. Next base: position 3,123 of record NW_009701353.1, read on the forward strand.
AATAAATTTAAATACTCTCTGTTTGATGTGCTCTCAAAATCCCGAGGTACTAAAGGGCTACGAAAGCTTGTTTTTTGGCCCAAACCACTGAACATATTTCTCCTCCATGCCATCAGATGATGCCCTCCAATAAGTTTTATGGTAGCAGTTATGAAGTATGGGTGACTATGATCAGGAAAAAGTCACACCTGTTACATGTTCCAGAAGAAAAATACTTGATTGATTTTGAAATTTGGGGTTTCGGTTTTAATTATAGTAAAATCTGCCTTCAAAGTTGTGACCTTTGCTTATTGCTTGAGAAAGGGTAAATAGGTTAGAACATAGTTGTTAATACAGTAATAATAACAACTGGTGATTTAATAAATAACAATGTTTAAATTATATTTACTTGTAAAACTGTCCAGACGTAGGTGGGGCCCATCAACGTTTGATGGATTGACACGGTCAGATAACGTGGAAATACCCACCCGCGTTGGTCGTTACTACAGATCTACTACAGCTTTACAGGTAGGATGGCAAAGAAGAAAGTTTGCTGCAAACTGTGTTGCTCTGACCTGACAACCTGGTGCTGTTGGCTCCTGGTTTGATCCCGGGCAGTCTCCAATGGTCCCTCTGAGCTCCACATGCAGGGGCAGATCATCGGATGGGTGTTTGCAGAAAAGCCAGTGCCTGCAGCCATACGGCTTGACAAGAGGTGGTAATTTAGCAGAGTGACAAAAAGGCTTAAGAAACATTTAGTATCATGAGCCATCTTTTTAAGAACATTTGACAGTTCCAAGCCAGTAGCTAAAGGAAAGCTTTAATTATTTTCAAGAGGATTAGATGAGAAAGATTTGGGGAGCTTATTTATTTTGTTTTGATGTTTTAATAGCAATTTTAATTGTTTTTTTTAATCCATCTCTTGAGCAATTTTAATCTGTCATTGACTGTAAAGAGTTTGGGATATTCTGCTAGAATTGTAGGAAATTAAATAGTTGATCATTATTATTTTATCCTCTCTCTTCCCTTTGGCTAACAGGAATTATTAGTTTTGAGTGGGAGTGTGCATATATACATGTGTATATAGATGTAACAGCCTCTTTTGCTTAAATCTGTATTTGTATGCAGCATCAACTAAACCCAAGGGTGAATGACCTAGCATTTGCCCTTCCTCCAGATAAAACAGAGCATATAAAATTAAGGCCTATATACACCATATGGAATTTATTTTTCTGAGAAAAGTTACACATTCATTGCAGAACTTTGTGGGAATGGATCTTAGAACATCTCTTTTTCTGAACTACAGGCACAAAGGGGTAGCTAAATCAGTCCTGTGAAAATAACATGAAAAACCAAGCACTATTATCGCGGTGATAGAAAACGCCCTGTATATATTTCTTCCATTCATTATGGCATTATTAATCCAAATCAATAGTACAAACCCGTGATCATTCAAGACGATTTCAACAATTGCATAAATGTCCCTATGCAACGCCCAGGGAATGGAACAGGACAGTTTGTTTGTTTTTTTTTCCCCAGGCATAATCAGAACCCTGATAATAAACCTCAATTACCAGGGTTGGTTTTTTTCAGAAAAAAAGACGAAATATAATCCTAAAGCTAAACATATTCCCATCACAGTTGCACTGATGATTTTGTGGGCAGTTACTTTGCTGGTTTGGGCTGTAGAGCTGCTGAAAAAGAAGCATAGTGGTAGAAGGAGAAAAAGGAGAACTGGCTGAATGGATCTACAGAAAATATGTAGGTGAGACTCTTTTTCTGTTTTGCAATATCAGAGCCACTGACGGCAAAAAACTTTCATGGGAGTAAGTGCTGAAAGTGTAGTTGTTATAGAAATACAATTTTCTCAGTAACGATTCTTTTAGAGGATTGCCATTGTATTTTCACTTGTTTTGACGGACAAACGTGTAGCGATGTCTGTCCATTTCAAGCATGTGTTGCCATGATGTGCTCACACCAACACACAACTACAGCCACTTAGATATATGTTATGCACGTATGAAATACACATCTACACACACTCATTCTAAAGGGACAAATTGCCTCACCTGACTTCTTCTGTTTTCACAGGTATATGCTGAAGACATAGAGAACTGTTCCTTTTTACTAATAAATTAGATGAAAGCTGTCTAGCCAGAGCAAAACAATTCTGCGGAATCCTCAGAGTGTGTACATAGCTCACTGGAACACCATCCTTGAGAGCAGGAAAAATATGAAAAAATATCAACTGGAAAATATCCTGGAACCGTTATACAGCGCTAAATCATTCTGTTCCGTATGTGATCCTGTAAATTCCATTTAAAAAACTTCTGGTTACCCTCCTCCAAAAACCCCCAACAGTTTTAATGCAACAATCCCAACTACTTGAGTTTAAATTTAGGTCTTTTCCTCCTTAGCGTGCATTAGCTGCAGGCATGACCATTGAGATGTACAGAGGAATGAAAAGGTCAGAATGAAAACCCCCACATCATCCTTACAGGCTTATGACATAAGAGCTCATACGTGTGCGTGTGTACGTTTGTGCCTGTATCGAGTACATCTGTACATCTAGTCTCCTCCTGGATCCCACGGGGCTGTTATCCCCCTTACCCGCCACCCTCTAGTTGCCATTTAAATACGGGTATTAAACAATAACACAAAATTAGGCATACGAAAAGACAAGTGGAACACTTTACCCCAGGTGCATCCTTTCATTTGTTTAAGGTATCTGCACGTTCACTTTTGCTTTATGATACAAATTCTTTAAAACGTCTCCTCCACAGCGTCTCCTTTGTGGGTTGGTTTTAAAATTGTCATTCTAGCTTGAACAGCACCAAAAAGCAGAGGAGGCGGAGGAGGCGAGAAGAAAAGAGCGAATATGGAGGAGAAAATCGATTTTGACCCGCAAGTAAAGATGAAACCAAAGTCCCGAAG
>NW_009701354.1:0-4571 GCF_000703405.1 Apaloderma vittatum
CTTTCCCCTGTCTTCTAAACCAAGACAGGAGACTTCCTTGATATAGATATAGCTATAGATATAGCTATAGATGATATAGATAGCTATAGCTATAGATAGATATAAATGATATAGCTATAGATATGGATATAGATATAGATGATATAGATATAGATATAGATATAGATATAGATTAGATATAGATTAGATATAGGTATAGATAGATATATTATTTCTCTTGTATAGTAGAAATATTAAACATATAATCATTTTATCCTGTATCTTAGTCTAAAGAGTATAGGTGGACAACTCGCATGGATTGTAAGATTCAGGTTACTAAGAAACCTGTACTCTTACACAGTTTTGTCTTCAAAATTCAAGGTGAAGAATTATACTAGCAGCAAAACACTAATCCTTTAAAGGCAGTTTGGAATGACTTAATTAGTGCCTGCAACAATGTTTCATTCTGAAAATCTAAAATTATATGACAGCTACATAATGCCTAAAGTACATGATCTCTGCTGAAAAAGGTCCACTACAGAATACATTGCTATGTTCATACATACCAGTATGGAAGCAAAAACCGTCAACCAGACCTTTACAAGTAGGCCCTTTCTACCAAAAAAATAAGTAAAAAATATTTTGCATTCATGTTAAGGGACTAGTTCCTTATAAGATCTGTACATATTTAAGAACAATCAAATTGGTATGGTAGTTTGGAGAGTTTAAAATCAGATACATGAGATTAGTCCTTGTAGAATACCTAAGCTATTTGGATGAAAGAAACTGTGAGAGGGGCATCAAAGACTGCAATGAACACTTTAACTTAAAACAAGTCTGCTCAGTGTCAGACATTTTGGAGTGGTACACTATAGTTGCAACTCTTCCCATTCAACCTCTTGCTTCTATGATAAAACAGAAAGGTTGTGCAGGCAGTAGTAGGTCAGCCACCTACCGCATCCAGCGACAACATTTGATCATATGAAATTTGGAGCATGACACAAACAGTATATGTGGTTGAAAGTTTTCAAAAGTACTAAAGCACTTGTAGAGAATACATCTCATCAACTTCCACTGAAGCTTGACTCTCCAGTACCTAATTTAGTGCTGTAAAACCTTTCATTTCTGAAATCACATGGGCATTTTTAGGGAGATTTATCCCACTTCTTTAATATAAGCTCTTTTAGTTACTCTGTGGAAATAGACCAGTATCTTTGAAGCGTAATAAAATGATTACTCTTAGATATCAGAAAAAAAAAATTACTTTATATTCAGAAATAAGAAAACAATTAAAATCTTAAAAATTATAGGAGAAACTTGAGTAGATAGAAATGGCAAAATAAAAACTACATTCTCAGAAGTGAATTTCAAGTAAGCATTGGAAGTAAAGTCATACTACATGGACATGCAGTTAGTCAGACTCAAGAAACACATTCAGCTCAAATTCATTGCAGAAAAATAAAATTGTTGGGATTTCCAAGACAATGGCTTGGTTTATAATCAACAGTCTCCATTCACCAGTCTCATCAATGATCTTGGGACTTTGTTTCAATATAGGTTCCTTTCAAGTATTCATATGAGGCAGACTTTCAAAAGACATTCCACCAACTAAACTCTTACATGTAAAAATATTCTCAATACATGTAGTAACATGAAGACAGTTTACAATGAGGAGTAGGACTGTAAAACATGTGAAAGCATGAATTAAATCAAAAGGCCAACAAAATTCAGACTCAATTTTCCCTGCCATAATCCTAATTTTGTCAGGCATTGGAACATGCTGCCCGGGGAGGTGGTTGACTTACCATCCCTGGAGGTATTTAAGAGAAGGGTAGATGTTACCTTGAAGGACATGGTTTATTGGTGTTGATAGGGCTAGGAAAAGGTTGGACTCAATGATCTTGTAGGTCTCTTCCAGCGAAAACTGTTCTATGATTCTATGATTCTAATTTTTAAAAATACATTGGTTATACTACTGCAACTGAAGCCACATGGGATTCTCCATGTGTTGCTGTGGGCATCATGTGAAGAGATTTTACGGATGTCTATGTTTTGTCTGTAATAATGTCTGTATTTTATGGATGTCTATAAGGCTTTAATTTAGACCATTTGAAGTTCTGTGAGAAGTGACTTATTTGCTTGGATTCTAGCTTTAGCAGAAAAAGTAACTGATACCCTGACCACCTGATACCCTGATACCTTACACCTCAGAAGGTGTAAGAACTTAAAATTATATCTGGGAAAACCCAATTCTAACATTTTTCTGGACCCTCTTGGAGTGGAGTTGAACTTGAAGAAGTTCGAATGTAATAGTGGTATCAAAGGAAACAAGTTCTGTTACAGCTGTCGTGTAGTTCTTTGAAATAATCAATTTTTACAAGCTCTTTTTCTCCAAGCTGGACAAATTGCATGTCTGAGAAAAAACACAAATCTCCTATGTTACCTATCTCATTGCATGGTGAGAGCTGAACAAGTCAGAGTGGCTGTGTAATAACTTTTTCCTTTTGGAAAAAAAAATATTGCCTCTCTCATAAAAAATTCTACAGAGATTTTACTGGAAATTTGCAACAGTTTTCTCAGTTTAAAGCTGCTACGAGGAAAATAACTGCTGAGGCTGCTGATGAGCTTCACCACCAAGTGAATCAGTCATCAACTCTGTCATTACCTGCTTAAATGACAACACTGTCAGGTCTGTGTCCTTCTCTCTTTATCAGATACTAGCTAGTCAGGCAGAGTGTCCCAAAGCACCTCAGATACGCTACTGCATTCCTGACATAAATCACATAAACCAGAGCACTTCTTCTATACTGACACACACATTTGAAAGCCCAATTATTTTTCTTGGCTCTCCTTTCATTCTTCACTCATATTTATTATAAATTATATCTATTTTATTCTCTTTTCAAGAAGGTTTAAGTAAAATAAAAAAAAATGTAGAAGTCTGTCTCAATTATTTTGGTTTATTCCTTTGGTTTATTCCTTTATTTTTTCATTTTAGTGTGCTTTTTTTGAGGCCAACAGGGTTAAAAAATGTATTATGGACTTTTTTCCATTTAAGATGTGAATTATTACAGTGTAAGAAAGGTAAAACTCACTTTCTTTGAGTAGAATTTCCACTTCATTGAGGTAACTGACAACAGATAAAGTCAAAGGGAACTTTGACATCATCTGCGGCAGAGGATAAATTTTTCAGACTATCTGGAAGTGTAAGAAAGGATAAACATTATTTGGATACAGCTTCCAAAACAGATACTTAACCATGTTAATCTGTCAATTCTCAGGGATGATTCATTAGAGGATTGCAAAAGTTCAATAAACCCCAGCATCTTAATACAATTACTTCAAGCAAACATGATAGAAATGGATATGGTATTGGTAATTACAATGAGTGCTAATTATTTGCTCCCTGGTGAACTTCGCAGATTTCAATAGCTCAGATCCAGAGTAATTTACAAAGAGCACAATATTAACAAAGGACAGTGTATTGTAAGCAACTAAACATGTTTATCAGGACTGTACTCCTACACTGGCTTAATCATGTTTTTACAAACTACTAGAAGCAAAATTAAAAACGTGCTTATGTCTTGGGAGCATATGGTCTGAAATCTTTGAAGTAGTGTTGCATTCTCTAATCCTCAAGCCTTTTTATTCATTGTTTCAGAAGCAAATGATCACATTCCAATATGGGCCGTGTAGAAAATATTTGTGAAAAAGTATACATAGGAGATCAAGCTCCATGTTATTTTTTTGACCAAGTTTTTTTTTGACCACGGGTTTACATATTAGACATCAAGCATTGTGGCACCTGATGGAATACACCTGTCACAACGGGGAAAAAGAATCCTGGCACAAGATCTAAGGCTTTAAAGGAGGCTTTAAACTAGATTCGAAGTGAGGAGAGGATTAAACTGGTCGTAACAGAGTGAGGCATGGGAATAGCATATCTACATTTGTGGATCAGTGTGTCAGCAAGATCCCTCCATCTGCAGTCTCGTCAGAGGCAGAAGAGGGAGAGCCATGTGGCAGCAAAGATGGAAGTGCTATTGATGGATTACAGACAGGAGGGAGAGCACCTGAGGTACTGGAGAAGGAATTTCCAGCCAGAAAGTCACCTGCAATGAGGACCCAACTGAAATGCCTCTGTGTGAATGTGCATAGTATGCAGAACAAGCAAGGGGAGTTAGAGATAACGTGCTCATCTGCAGAGTTATGATATCATTGGCATCACAGAGACATGATGGGATGACATCTATGACTGGAGAGTGGGAATGGAAGGATATAGGTTGTTCAGGAGGGACAAGTGGGGAAGAAGTGGAGGGGGTGTTGTCCTTTATGGCAGCAACAGGTTGGAGTCCACAGAGCTCTGTTTGAGGATGGGAGAGGAAATGACTGAGATCTTTTGAGTCAGAATTAAAGGGAAGGCATGTGCAGATACTGAAGAACTGCCCACTGTGAATGAAGACCAGGTTCAGAACCATCTAAAGAAGGTACACAAGTCCATGGGACCTGATGAAATCTGTCCATGGGTCCTGAGGGAACGGTGTCGTGGGTTAGGGCTGGGCGGCCTCTAACACGAACAGACGCTCTCTAAC
>NW_009701355.1:0-1607 GCF_000703405.1 Apaloderma vittatum
GACCCAGGCAGGAGGGAGAGTCTCATGGTGGGGCTGTTTCATTCTCTCAGAGGCCTGAAAATCCCCAGCAGGCGGGTGCAGGAGGCCACTGTACGCACTGCACAGCCAGCCCCAGGAGCTGGGGGAGAGCGGGGCAGGGGGTTTGTTGTCCGGTGGTCCTACCCTGAAGCTGCCCCAGCCTCAAAGGAGGTGGCTGCTGCTGAGATGTGCCCCACCCGGCTGGAGGCACGGGCTTCTGTGCCGCCTCAGAGAGACCCAAGGGCTTCTCTCCTTTCTTTCACTTGGGACTAAAAAATGCCTTATCAGGGATTTGGCGGAGGGGGTGAGATGCTGTGCTGCCTGGCAAAACTCTTGCTCTGCCCTTGGCTTAACCACAGTGACACTGGCTGAATTCCCATCTGCTGCGAAGGGAGTCCTGAAGCAGGACTCCTACAGCCAGCCCGGCACACGGGGCGGCTGGGCCGGCAGATCTGCTTCTGCCCAGGAGAAATAGCGAGGACATCGGGTTTTAGAAATGAGGGACAGGGATTTCACCTTTTTGTCAAAGCAGGTTTACGAACACGCTCTACTGCATGAACAATGAAAGGTCGGGACGTGACATGAGGTGAGTCTTTTAGAAAGCAAAAAGAAGAAAGCGTGTCCTCTCCTGCTCTTAGTCATGCAGCCATTCCCTTCCAGGGTAAGCAGAAGTGCCCTTTTCTGAATTCTTCTTGGACAAAAAAGATGAATCTGGCAGTTCTGTCTTGACATGCTCTAAATCCAATCGTGAGCAACTCCATCTCTTTTGAATTACTTTCTAAATAACGTGGTGCTACAAATAAGCATAGGAAAAGCCTATCACACTCTGGGAGAAAATTGATTTTCAAGCAGGAGAATTTATTGGGGAGAAAGGTGTTTTCAGAGCTACACAAAGTATCTGCCTCAGCCCTGAGACTGTGGGTGCCTTTAGATCAGTAGGAGCCCTCCAGGGCACAACCTCCCACAGGTGACTGAGTATTGGGAAGAACGAGGGGTTTTCAAGAGCAGGAATAAAGGTATGGTGTGCTTGTGCTAATGTTAGTTTTTCTGCAAATGCAGAACCTCAAGTTGCTGCTGTCCAGGAGTAGGGGTTCTGGGGAGAGATAGAGAAATATATATAGTCTCCCCAAGACTGGAGAGACTGCTGCATTTTGATGGTAAATCCCTCATGCTTTCTCTACCAAGGTCATGGCTACGTAGAACAGAGAGGAAAGGAAAGAAGGAACGAAAACTCTGCAGACTGCAGGGAGGGCGGATGGGTGGGCAGGAAGGAAGGCTTTGCCAGACTTGGGGGAAGCTTCCAGCAGCTTCTTGCAAAAGCTGCCTTTAGAGCCCCCTTGTCCCCAAAACTTGGCCAGGGAAAGCCAGCACAGCCATCCAGGAGAAAAGGGCTCCTTTGGCCCAGGAGAGAGAGGGGCCGGCTGTGGAGGGCTGAGACTCAGGGAGCGCTTGGGATCCTGAAGGGCTGGAGATGTCCTGGGAAAGGGGCTGGGATGGAGAAAGGCCTGGGCAGTTCCCTTTCTGCGTGCTAAGTGCTTCCCCAGGCTCCCCACCATGGGGAAGGAGCGCACCCCTTCAGCTCCCCTGGG
>NW_009701355.1:1840-9342 GCF_000703405.1 Apaloderma vittatum
GGCGGCACCCATCAGCATTTGCCACCTGCGCGGGGGCCGGGGGCCTTTTCCCAAGCCGGCAAAGTCCGAGCTCCGAGACTCGCACGGACGGACACAGCCTTGCAGCCGCAGGTCCCACGCTCGGGCTTCCCGGGCTGCCCCCAACACCCTCTCTCCGCCTGGCTCACTGCCCCTGAGAATGCGAGGGGCGCTCCAGTCCCCACCTCACCTCCTCTTGCCGGCCTTGCAGGGGGTTCTCTGACAGATTGGTGACCGCTCTGAAGGCAGGAAGAGCTCCTCTGCCACCCTTACGGCAACGTTTCCCCGCTTTGGCACTTGGTGAATTCTAACTCACTCCCTTACTTCATGACCCAGGCTTCTGGTTAGCTCGGTCAGCTGAGCGTGGCGCTAACAACGGGTTCAATTCCCACTCAGTCCCCATGTGTTGCCTGATCTAGTTGAGAGGAGGCTTCCCTGGCACCAGGGAGGCTGGATTAAAATGATCTCTAAGGTCCCTTCCAGGTTAGGCCATTCTATGAGTCTAAACCAGCTGAGACATTTAACACAGCATTGCCAGGAGGCAAACACACCTATAATTTTCAGTATCGCTAAAATCACTCCTGTTACCGACTTCCTTATTTGCGTTGACCTGTATGGAAAATCCTGGTGCCAGAGGTCAGTGTTCGCAAAGAAGACAGAGGAGTCTGAACTTTATTCGAATAAGGGGAGAGTTCACCAGAGAGAGTTGTGGCCAGCTTCAAGGTGGACCTGCTGCTGGGCAAAGCTGAGCCAATCAGCATTGCTGGTAGCCCCTCTGTGAGAGCATATTAAAATACGGGTAAAAACTGCTGCGCAACAGCAGCTGCGAGAGGAGGGAGACATGTGAGAGGAACATGTGAAGAAGAAGGGGGAGAAGATGCTCCAGGTGCCAAAGAGAGATTCCCCTGCAGCCCGTGGTGAAGAGTACAGTGAGGCAGGCTGTTGCCCTGTAGCCCAAGGAGGCCCATGGTAGGACAGACATGGAGACTGCAGCCCTCGGAGGAGCCCACAGCAGGTGGAGATGCCCTGCAGGGCGTTGCGGCCAGGAGGAGCCCACAGGGGAGCAGGGTCTGCATCCTATGGGGAGGAGTCCACACAGGAGCAGATCCTTTGGCACGGTCTGTGGCCCCACAAGGGACCCACTCTGGAGCAGTCTGTTCTGTAAGGACCGTGCCCCATGGAAAGGACCCGTGCTGCAGCAGATCATGAAGAACTGCAGCCCGTGGGAAGGACCCACATTGGAGAAGATAGTTCAGGACTGTCTCCCATGGCAGGGAATACCTCCTGTTTTTCAACCCTCAGCAACCCCACAACCGAAGGGTCTCAGAGAGACCAGGCAAAGCAGACAGCTGTTCTCTTCTATCTCCACAGCAGCTGGAGAACTCCTGGGACTGGCAAGCCAAGGTCGACCCACCATAGTCCTCTACGGCCCTTCATTGCCACCTCCACTTTCTACACGCCTCCAGTCGCCCGTGACCTCTCCACGTCCCCTGAGCACACCGTTAGGCAAGGGTCTACTGGCACTGCAACATTTACTATTGGACTTTATTTCCCCCGCAAGGCATGACAGTGGTGTGTGCTACCGAACGACTTTCAGTGACCTCGTGCCCCCAAAGCCCCCCTGCCAGGGCTGGACAGCCTGCAATCACCTGGGGCAGGTCTGTGGCAAGTCCACAGCGAGTTCACAAGAGCTCTGTGGTGAGTCTCTGGTGGATCCGTGGCGTTCCTGTGGCCCAGCTGCCAGTGCCTTAACCCCCACTTTCTGCCCACATTGTCCTGCAGCCTCTCTACCACTTCTTGTACCCGCTTCAGAACCTTCTCCTCATCCACATTGTTGCAGGCCTCGTTGGGGATGATGGGGAAGGGGTGGCAACTCGGGTACTGTGTGGCCTTGCCATCCATGCCACAGCCACGCAGCCACTTCACCTTCTCTGCCAGGCCTTTCAGCTCTGGTTCCTGTGCCTCCAACCACTTGGCCAGCCTCACCAGCTTCACTGGAGTCTCAAAGTCCTTGCCATGGCAAAGTCCGCCAGCCACCAGCGCCTTCTCCACAGCCTGGTGCAGCTTGAAGAGGACCCAGTCGGGGCAGCCGCGCCTGATGTCATTGTGGGCTGCCTGCAGGTCACTTTTGGCCTGCCGCAGCCACCGCTGGGCCTCTGGGACGTCCGGAGTCGGTGCTACGTCCTTCTTATTACACAACCGGGAGCCATGGTCTTCTCGTCCCCAGCCGTGGTGCTTGGTAGTGCTCACAGGCTCCTCTGGCTCTGGTGCAGCACCTACCAGTGCCACGTCATTCTCCTCCAGAACAAGGACCACGTCCTGTGGCTTCTGGCAGACCAGCATTTCACGCAGCACTGACAAGGCGGGTGCCTCCAGCTGCCCACCCAGGATGATGTTGATCTCCTGCGCTAGCGTCTCCAGGATCCTCAGCTGGTGCCGGTCCAGCACCATCTCTGTGTGCCGGATGTAGAGGAGCCGCTGGGCACCACCAGCCTGGCACACGTGGACCCCCCGTGACTCAGAGCTGCCCTCCACCTTAGCACCACGGTGGACCAGCACGGTGCGGATGTCCTCGCAGCACTGCACTTTCAGCTGCTCCACCGCAAAATCACCATCCCACTCCCTTCTGCTCGTGGCCCTGTGGCTCTGCCACCGCAGCAGGGACTCCAGCCCCATCCTAAACCATGGCGATACCAGGAGAGTCTGCAAATGCCTCTGCCCCTGGCACTGAGAGCCATAGCGACACAGCCGCAGACTGCCCTCCTCCAGCTGCTGCTCTGTCACCTCTGAGAGTGCCCGTTGCCGCCAGCGCCAACGGAGGGCCCGTGGCCGCAGGTGCAATGGTAGCTTTTCCAGCAGCCACCAGGCATTGCACCCGGTCCCCGGCAATTCGGCCATGAACACAAAGGTCTTCCCCAAGGCCCTGGAAGTATTGGAGGAGATGCAGTCATTGAAGTATAGCGTGTGGGATGGCTCCAGGCAGTCAGCTGTGCTCAGCAAGTACAGCTTGTCCACAGAGGAGGAATCGGGGCACTCTGGCGTGTCTCGCAGCAGCTGGAAGAAGTGCCGCGTGGCCAGCAGGGCTATCTTCTTCTGGGTAGTGTTGAGGGTGCCACTGACGTGGCTCTCCTGGTGGATTTGGGCCAGGACATGACTGTAGTGAGTCAGTGTGGGGAACAGGGCCACCCCAAGGTGTTTCAGGAGGTCTCCATAGACAGCCACGTGGGGGTCAGTCGTGAGGAGATAGGGGTAAAAGTCAGTCTCGTCCGGGAGGGATGTCACCACTCGCGATGGCACGGCCATGTCCCCTGACTTGGCCAGCACCACGGGCAGCTCAGCTAGGCTCTCTGCATTCACCTCCTTCAGATGGATCTGCAAGAAGCTGTACACCTTCTGGAGCACGCTGGCCCGTGTGCTTACCTGCTGTGGTGTCTGGCAGGCTGCCCTGCACACCTGCTCCAGGTTGGTCACCACCAGGGCGGTGGGTATCTCCAAAAGGACCCCCGTGGCCTGTAGGCATTTCTTCTTGAGTGCAGAGGACTTTGGCAGGATGGTGGCTGATGTCCACAGGAGCTCTGCCACATCGTCTTGGCAGTGGTAAACGCTGCCCTTCAGAGCCACAGGCTTAGTGGAGGCTGCAAAAGGGGGGTGGAGGTTCGTCAAGTCTGAGGGGATGTCCAGTGGAGGCAGAAAGTGGATTGAGGCAATTTGCTCCAGGAGACCCTCTGATGAGGCATCATCCAACACATCGCCAAGCTTCTTGAGCATCTCCTGCTGTCGTGCCAGCAGGTCTTCATCGTGGCACGTAACCTGAGTGGCTTCACGCTCTATCTGCAGCGCCAGTTCCACAAAATCCTCCACAGAGAGACTGGTGCGGACCCCTGCCTGACACAGGAAATGCTCTACATCTTCCCGGTTGCAACGCAGCTGCACGAAGAACGACTTGGGCACAAAGCGGTGTTGGAGCCGCAGAGTGCAGAAGGAGGGCACGTTGCTGTAGAAGTAGGAGGCTTGGTGCAGCACACCATGGGCATCAGGTATAAAGGCCACAGTCTGAAAAGCTTCCACAACAGCTTTCTCGAACTTAAAGTCACGGAAGCGTTGCAGGGCAAAGAACAAGCGCAGAGCTTCCATAAGCTCTCGCGCTGTAAGCTGGGACAGCCGGGGCAGCATCACAGTCTTGAAGAGCTTATGGTCATCTATGACCTCCCACCGCATATCCTTGGCCAGCTGCTGGTGGATCGGGTCTGCTGTGAGCAGCAACATTTTCTTCTCCAGCTTGTACAGGACTTGGGCACCCGGGGGCGGTTCGTGGAACCGGCTTTTGAGCAACAGCACCTTCTGGTAGGGTGCCACAGCTACGTAGCTCCCATCATACTTCTGGAAGAGAGGCAGGAGCCAGAGTTGCTGCAGTGCTGACAAATCCAGATTTCCCTGAATAAAAAAGCGCAGCAGGGGAATCACATCCCATTCGTTTAGGTCCTTCCAGCGCAGATCATCTCTGGCGTTCACCAGCTGGGCCAGCACAGCCCTGGGCTCTGTGGCCTGCAGTGCCCTTGCCTTCAGGCAGTCCTGGGCAAAATCACGAGGCAGCAGGGACAGCCGGAGCACAGGGATGCCCAGTTTGCGCAGCACCTTGGCCACATCTGTGCCACGCTCAAAAAGAACATTGCGGAGGGAGGAGAGCGGCAGTAGAGGCTTTGAGTCTGTCCCATCCTGCTCAACGGGCAGCACCACCACATCCTGGAGATGATTCATGAATGAATCCAATTCATCTTTGGAGTTCTCTGCTGTGCAGACCACAGTGCCAAAGAACTTCCACAGCATCTTGAGCCAGTTCTCTCCCTCTGTGTTCCATTGCAGCTGAGCCAATGCCTCCTGGATGAGTGGTGTGGCCTCTGGGAAGCCAAGCTTCTTCACAAAGCAAGATGGAAGCAAGTCAGAAATGGACTTGTCGGCAAAGCGGTGGCGGTGGTTGGGGAAGAGATGGGCAAAGGAGTTGTGGAAGACTGGGTGGTGGATGCTGAGAGCGTTCAGGCGGCCATCTTGCGTGGCCAGCAAGGGCAGGCCTTCCAGTTCTGCCTTGTCCTCATCTGACTTCCCCAGGCAGTGCAACAGCAGGATGGAGCATCTTGCTGTGGTCCCCAGGGGTGTCTCAGCCAGCGTGCAGGGCACGGGGAGTGCCAGGGCCTTGAGGAAGCGCCGGAGAGAGGCTGGATCCAAAGCAACAGCATCTACACGGGCTTCACGGAAATTCTCATAGATCTGCCGCAAGTGGACGAATGCTGGCACCAGGTTCATGTTCAGACGCTGCAGCACCTCCTGAAGAGCTTGGTGAGGCATCTCCCTGAGGAAGTACGGCTCTGTTAGCACATCTCCACCACCTGGAGATGCCCAGGTCATTGTCACCATGCGTTTAGGTGGCTTCATGTGATACACAGGCACCAGGGGCAGGCGTGCATGGCTGAGGTGCCTGTAGACATCCCTCACCAGGTCCTGAAAGGCAGGTAGCGCCTTTGTCACGGCAGGGAAGAACTGGAGGTAGTGGAAGACCAGGTGATCCTGGCAGACCTCCAGGGACTTGAACTGGAGCCCTTCGGGCTTCAGAGCTTTCCACTGCCTGTTGAGAAAGGCACAGTACAGTGGAGTCACCAAGTGCTGGAGCAAGAATTTATTCCAGGCTGCCTCTGTGCTACCTGGGTCCTGGCAGAGATTGCGTCTGGCCACATCCACAGAGAAGTTGGCGTTGATGTGCACAGGCAGCCCTGTGGTCAGCGGCAGCGGGAGGGTACAGAAAGCTCTACCTGTGACGTTTTCCAAGCTCAATGGCTTCAGGCAGGCAGCCACAGCCCCGTGGGGCAACCGCCCAGGCACCGGAGACTCCTCAACGCTCTCCTGCACCCCAATTTGGGAGATCACCCTCCACACAGTGCTGGCCCTGGCCATGCTGTTTTCGACTTTCATGATGTAGGAGACAGAGGTGGGGCTGCTGTTATTCACATCTTGGCTCAATCTTGCTTGAAAAGCCCGTCTCAGCTCTGCATCATCGTCTGTCAGCTTTGTAGCCACCCGCAGCTTCTCCAACAACTGTTCTCCATCTGGGGGGATCTCGGAGAAGATCACAGTGCGCAGGTGCCGGAGGAAGAGCACCAATTCCTCGCCTTCCTTAGCCAGTACTCTCTTCATGTCCATGAGGTCTTGGTCCCTCACAACCATGCCAGACACCTTGGAAATTGTAGCCCCAGCTGGAGTGCGGAGAGGCAGACGGAAGAGGACACCCTCGTTCAGGTTGAAGAAGGAAGGTAGGAAGGTGCCATAAACATCTGGAAAGGTCTTCTTGAATTCAGAGTTGACAGCAAACATCCCACCAGGACTCTCACTCGTGGCCATGGGCAGATAGTAGAGATGGGGATCAAAGACACACAGGGCACTGTCCCCAGTGAGGAAGGCTGGGCAGTCAGTGAAGTGGAAGACAGTGTTGAAGCCAAGGCCGTACTTGCCTGCGACATCCTGCCGGCCTTGCTTGCCACCAACCCCTAGACGCTGAATGCCTTCAATGTCCCGCTGCTGGAAGGGGCTGTCATTGTAGATGCAGAGGGCGGGGCCCTGCAGGGTGTTCCATTTCTCACTGAAAGTGGCCTTCACTGGGTGCTGCCGGTGGTCCCACACGAAGTGCACAAGGCTCGCACCAGCATCATCCGCGTTCTGGAGCAACTCCCTCACTATATCATGAGCGCATGATGGGTACTCATACAAGATGTTCTTCAGCCGTGTAGGCAAGTCTTCACAGGCACCAAATGGCTGCATCCAGAGGCTCAGGTCTCCAGTGAACAGTCGGCTCTTTTCCAGTACCCGGTGGCGTGTGGTAGGCACCCCACAATGCAGGGCTGCAGCTCGGGACAGCTGCTCGTGGCACAGCAGGACATCTCTGTCCACTGGCATCCATGGTGTGTCGTTGAAGTGGAGCTTGTCCCGGGGACGCAAAATGCCCTCCTGGTCAGGTAGAAAGAGTTGCTGGGTCTGGTAGGCATCTGGCTCTTTGTCATCACCCATCAAGCCACAAGACACTACCCGCACGGCCAGATCCAGCTCCGTGTCTGGCAGCGGCTCTCCAGCATGCGTCTCTGCCAGGCTGCGGAGCGCTTTGGCGTAATCATCCCAGGAGAACGTG
Source organism: Apaloderma vittatum (assembly GCF_000703405.1). NCBI lineage: Eukaryota > Metazoa > Chordata > Aves > Trogoniformes > Trogonidae > Apaloderma > Apaloderma vittatum. The sequence continues at coordinate 9,030 of NW_009701355.1, forward strand.
TGGCGCAGCCCCACGCACTTCCAGAGCTGGCTGTAGAGCCGGTACTGCTGTGGGAGCTGGTGAAGATATGGGACAGCCACAAATGACAGCATCTCGGCCACAGCCGTGACCGGCACGAAGTGGGAGCCCACCAAGATGAAGGGCTCTCCCTGGGCCACTGCAGAAGCCACCTCATCCCAGCTGGAGTGATCTCTCTGGAGCACTGTGTTCAGGTACTTGTAGCAGCAGTTGGTGCTCTCCTGCAGGTTCTTCAAAGGGAGAGCGTTGGAGCTACAGCTCAGTGCCTGCAGCTGCCGAAGGACTGCCCCTGCTG
>NW_009701355.1:9356-12160 GCF_000703405.1 Apaloderma vittatum
CAGGAAGGATGCAACCTCCTTGGGGAGGCTGAAGTTTTCCCCCAGCGCTTTAGGATCCAAGGTAGGGTGGATGAGTCCCACTAGTGGAGCATGGACATCATGGTAGAGCTGGGCAGCTGGCAACAGCACATGTTCACCAGCGGGCGGTGTAGCAGGGAGGAAAGGCACGGCCTGGAAAGCTGCCTGCATGGTGTTGCTCACCCTCTCTTTTACCGCATCCCGAAGCAGCTCAAGGATGCAGGCAGCCCTCTGGCAGGCCTGGGCACTGTCCTTGCTCCAGAGAAGCTGCACTGTCTTTGCCCGCTCCAGCAGCTCTGGCAGGGCCATTGTGTCCTTAGCCATGCCCAGCCTCTCCAGCTGGTTTAGCCTTTCTGGCGAAAGGAAGGCATGCCCAGTGGGGAAGCGCCCATCCTCCGGGTCGTATAAAGAGGCGGTGCGGCCTCTGGGATGCACCAGGTGACTGATGAACTGCAGGTGGCCATGAGGGGTGGCAGGGATGCAGGGCACTGTCTGCAGCGCTTTGTCCACGTCAATGTGGAACATATCCAGTGCGTGGACAACCAGTTCGTCCCGGTCAACGACAGAGAGGTCTTTCAAGTTGGGAAGCACAAGCTCGCAGTAAAACCGGGGCCAGTCATAGGTGCCAGCGTCCGCTGCCTTCCCGAGGCCCCTCTGCACCTGCTCTGGCAAGGCCACAGCTCTCAGGGGATGGGGAAGGGTGGTGGCAAAGACACGCTCTGCCACGGCACCCAGCTTGGGGTGCCTGACCACAGCCCGGTGCAGGAAGCGGGCGTCTCGCAGCGAGCACCATGAGCAGCCGTCGGAAAACAGCCTGGGGCCATTCTTTGCAGCCACAGCCTGGTAGAAACCAGTCACAGCTTCCGTAAAGGGGTAACGGGCAGTGTTGATGTCTGGCCAGAAGTCGTGATATTTGTAGCTCTTCAGCTCACCTGCCTCATGCATGGTGCGGAGGTGGTCCAGCGCCCGGAGCCAGGCAGCCGGCACAGCGTTGCGGAGCAGCGTCCGGTTCCACTCACCGCGCTCCGCTGTGTCCCACAGCCCTTTGCGGTTTGAGAGGATGCTGAAGGCCCCGTGCACGTGGATTGGCAGCCCTGAGGTAACTGGCATGGGAAGGTGGCAGAAGACTTGCCCCTCCTCAGCATCCAGACGTGGCTCCCACTTGTCATCTGCTGTACGGGCGAGAGGAAGGGCTACACCAGCCGTAGGAAGCGGAGGATGGAGCTTTGCCCGTGTGTGCTGGTGAAACAGTTCCAGCAACTCCCCATCATCCCGACGCACCAAAACTAGGTAGTGCCACGTGGTCTTCGAGTCTTCTTCATAGGCGGTGAGCTGCTCGATGGCTGCCCAGCTTGGGGGTTCCCCAGGTGTCCCCAAATCCCGGAGTTCCTTTCGCCGCAGCCTGACCAGAGGCATGGTGTCCTCCGCAAAGGTGGCCTTGTCTGGCAGCGTGTCCAGGGACATCTCCCTTACCTTCTGCAGGAAGAGCAGCAGGAGCCGGTTAGAGTCGAGGAATCTGGTGCCAAGGGCCTGGATGCGCTCTGTACCAAAGGCCTCTGAGCAAATCTGTGATGCCACAGCCTCCTCTTCAGTGCGAAAAGGCAGGCGGAAAAGGCTCCCTGGAAAGGGTCCTGGCTTGGGCAGGCAGCACCCAAAGATACCATGATAGGGCCAGAACTGCTCAGCGAAGACACGGAGGATCTGTGGCCGTCTGGAGAAGTCCAGGCGGATGCCAGGGCAGCCGGCCCTGGGGATGTGCTTGCCCAAGTGGGTGCCATTTGGATCAAAGATGAGCAGCGTTTCCCCGCTCAGCACCGCTGGCACATCTGTGATGCGGTAGACAGAGTTGAAGCCCAGCCCAAAGCGCCCGATCCGGCCTGCCTGGCCCTCCTTTGTAGCAGCCCCAACTTGTGTGATGTTATGGAGGTCATCCTCTGTGAACAGGGCATTGTTGTAGGCCCAGAGGGCTGGGCCGTGGCAGGTAGCCATGCCAGGGTCTAGCAGACCAGAGGTGGCTTTTCTGCAGCTTCGGATGTCCAGCAGGAAGCGGCACACGGTAGCTCCGGCATCCTCTGCATTCTGGACCATCTCTGTGAAGAGGTCGCCCTCCTCGCCGTACTCCCGGAGGATGTTGCGGAGCCGTAAGGTGATGGGCTCCGAGGGGCCGCACACTGCGAATGGCTCTGGCCCAAGCACCCGTGTACTGAGTAGCACCGTGCCGAAGAACATGGCCGTGCCGGATGGCACTGCCTCGTGCACCACCTCCTGAGCATCCTCCTCTCCCTCCAACTCCATATCCAGGTATACGGTAGAGTCAGCTGGGCGGAGGGCAAAGCCCGGACCCTCCGGGATCCTCACAGGAACCGGTACTCTGCCCTTGCCTTGGTGCCCCCGATTCTTCAGCCACTCCAGGACAGCCAGAGTCACCTTCAACTCTGCGTCGGTGCCAGCTCTGGAGCCGCGTCCATCTATGTCCTGCCCTAGGCAGCGCAGGGCTGCAGCTGCCCTCTCCTCGCTCACCGTCACCTCCACCCCCCAAGCCCTGAAGAGGCAGCTGTAGGGCAGGAACTCAGGGTGCACTCGGGGCACCAGCATCCCCAGCTCTAGCCCCTCAGGATAGTCCAGCACAGCATCACGCGGCAGGACAAACCCAGCCCCGGTCCACACCACAGCACCATTTGGGGCAGCCCCAAAGATCTTCAGGTTTTCCTGCATGTGCCGGTAGACAGGCTGGAGCGCAGGACCTACCTCTGCCACGTCCCTGCACCCTGCCAGCTGTCTCAGCT
>NW_009701356.1:0-1263 GCF_000703405.1 Apaloderma vittatum
CTCCAGCAGCTGCCAGGAGCCGCAGGATGGATTTGTTTTGGGGCGGAAAAAAGAGATTTTTTATCTTTTTTTTTAACCCCCCAGCCCTGCCGGCGCCTTACGTCGGACGCGAGCTTCTCGTAGTCCTCCATGAGGTGCTCGTTCTCCTGGTTGACGGCCAGGACCTTGCAGATGCGGTTGGCCGCCGTCTCCGCCTGCGAACCGAGAGGGGAAAAATGGGTCAAAACGCACCGTTTCGGCGATTTCAAACACCCCCACCCCGAGCGGACCCGCACCCGGACGCGTTTTAGTGCACTTTTTGGCTCCTCGTTTCGTTTTCCCCATCTCCAGGCACCACCGGGGCTTCTCCTGCTCTTCCTCCCGGTGCCAGCTGGCGAGGAGGAGGAGGAGGAGGAGACAGAAGAAAGGAGAGAGGAGCAGCGACAGAACGAGGGGGGAAAAAAACGGGGGATAAAGTTTGGTCTTTCAAGGCCAGTTTTTGCTTTTTCAAGACTAGTTTTTGGTATTTCAAGGCCAGTTTCTGGTCTTTCAAGGCCAGTTTTTGGTCTTTCAAGATTAGTTTTTGGTCTTTCAAGATTAGTTTTTGGTCTTTCAAGGCCAGTTTTTGATTTTTCAAGACCAGTTTTTGTTTTTTCAAGCCAGTTTCTGCTATTTCAAGGCCAGTTTTTTTTTCCAAGGCTAGTTTTTGGTTTTTCAAGAATAATTTTTGGTCTTTCAAGACCAGTATTTGGCTTTTCAAGACCAGTTTTTGGTCTTTCAAGCCAGTTTTTGGTCTTTCAAGACCAGTATTTGGCTTTTCAAGACCAGTTTTTGGTCTTTCAAGCCAGTTTTTGGTCTTTCAAGACCAGTATTTGGCTTTTCAAGACCAGTTTTTGGTCTTTCAAGCCAGTTTTTGGTCTTTCAAGACCAGTATTTGGCTTTTCAAGACCAGTTTTTGGTCTTTCAAGCCAGTTTTTGGTCTTTCAAGACCAGTATTTGGCTTTTCAAGGCCAGTTTTTGGCTTTTCAAGGCCAGTTTTTGGCTTTTCAAGGCCAGTTTGGTTCCCAAAGGTTAGTTTGAGGTTGTTTTTTTTGCTTTTTTCCCCCCCAGCAGCAGCGGCAGTGACAGGCAGGGTGTTAGTGGAGCCGCCCGGGGCGCGCTCACCTTCTGCGCCCCCGAGAAAGCGTGGTAGAAGCAGGACACGTAGGTCATGATGGCCTTCTCGTCGGGCCGCAGCGTGCCCACGATATCTGGGACAGAAAAGGCAGGAGAAGCGGGTGAAGC
>NW_009701357.1:0-291 GCF_000703405.1 Apaloderma vittatum
CACCGTTGCCCCCACCCCACCCTCCCCCCCCCCGCCCTGCCCTGCCAGGTCTTTCCTCTGTGTTTCAGTGCTTGGGGGACGCGGGTGATGAAAGGAAAACAGCCCTGGGAATGGCACAGCTTTTCGCTCCCACCTTGGCCCAGCTGCTCTCAGCAATGATTAACGCCCGGGCAGCCCTGGCCTTCGGTGGCCGTGGGGGTGACGTTGAGGCTGCGGGGTGACCGTCACGCTGGCACGTGGCACCCGGGCCCTGTGGTGGGCACTGCAGTCCCTTGGGCTGGTGTGGCTCCC
>NW_009701357.1:305-1159 GCF_000703405.1 Apaloderma vittatum
GGTGGTGACAGCCCAGGGTGTCCTGGCAGCAGGATGAGCTCTTTCTCTCCCTGCAGCAGGGCTGTGGGTACAGTCCCCTCCCTGCCTGCAGCCCCAACCAGCCCTGGAGCTGAACGGGGGTTCAGGGGCCTCCAGTCCCCCACCCCAATAATACAGCTCCCTGTGCACCCCCCACCAGTGGGGGAAGATCTTGGTGACGCCAGCTGGGAGGGCAGAGGGGAGCAGCTGAATGGCCACAGCATTTGGGACACTCTCTAGGGGACACAGCGCAGCTTGGGGGGATCCTAGGGGCCATGGCAGACCCCCCCCGGCACAACTTGAGGGCCACTCTGGGGGGCAAGGCACATCCTGGGGAGCATCCCAATGTGCATCCTAGGGCATGGGGCACGTCCTAGGACACATCCAGGGGTGCACGATGCAGCCCCGGCACATCCCAGGGCACGTTATGGAGGGGCACAGTGACACACAGAGTGCGCCCTGGGGTGCCCAGCAGGGCACAGGGGACAACCCAGGGCAGATTAGATCCTGGGGTGTGTGTTGGGGACATTGGGGTCATCCCACAGACTCTGGGCACATCCCAGGGATGCGGGGCACAACCTCAGGGCACATTCCAGAGTGAGGCGGACATCCCTGAGGAGCATAGGGTGCATTCCAGGGGTACGGGGCTCATCTCGGGGGACACAGGGCACATCCTGGGGGGTGCAGGGCACAACCCAGAGGCTCATCCCAGGGGACACAGGGATCGTCCCGGGATCCCATCTCGAGGGTACAGGGCTTAACCAGGGATCCCAGGGCTCATCCCGGGGTCCCAGGTTTCATCTCGGGGTCTCAGGGGCTCATCTCGGGTCCCAGGG
>NW_009701358.1:0-5787 GCF_000703405.1 Apaloderma vittatum
CATCACCCACCACCCCACCTCTGCCTCCCCGGAAGGAGTCTGTCGGGAGCAGGTTCCCCGGGGTTCGCCGGTGCACTCTGCCGCCATCCGGCACGGGCTCGCTTTGTTTTTAAGGTGCCTGGCGGGAAGGCGGTTGGGCAGCTCCGAGCGGTCGCCCTGAGGGAAGGGAGGGGTTCGAACCACGCGGAGGCCCGCGGGCGGCCTCAGCCCAACATGGCCTCCGCAGGCCCCGGTATCGCCGCGGCGAAGCAGGCCCGGGCTTGACATCAAGGAACTCTTGACAAGTTTTGTCAATCTGTCAAAAAGATCTTGAAAAAAAGAAAGAATTGCATTGGGTGGTGAGCCTGCATCAAATTTACCCTGTGTCAAATTTCAAGGGGCAGGGAAAACAAAACGCCTTCACGACTTGTGACACCTCAGGCTGACAGGATTACAAGAACGAGGAAGGGGCCAAGTATTAACAATTAGCCAGCAACACACGCTAAACTTGAAAATTAAACCAAGATTTTATTCAAAGCATCTATTAAAATGACAGCATATCCACTCTTCCGCTGTTGTCACACCAAACTACAACGTTATGTTTCAAAGCACTGAACACAATTTCTTGAGTGTAATCACTTCATAATAAAACAAAAAACTGTCTTTCACATATCAGTTTTTAGTTTTACTTGATATTTTACCCAAAACTTGTCACAGCTCAAAACTGCTTCAGCTATATTTTGTCTACAGCCAAGTACAATTCAGTGTACTCATCATACAAAGAAATACTCTGCGAGTTGCCCAAAGCATTACAGCTGACTGGCGGGGAAAAAAAAAATCAATGCTGTTGAAGTTATGACTTCAGTCTGCAACTGGCTCATAATTACAGTCTTGTTCCCTGTGAAATGCTTCTCACAAGCAACACTGAGTTAGACTCAGCTCAGGGCTCATTTTGGGATCCTAAGTCTATTTGCATGCAGCCAACTGAACAGTTAAAAGCACGTAACTTATTTGAGAAACTTCAAACCTACACACACGGAAGTTACCAGTTTTATATAGGCTAAGAAGCCTGCGATTACAGTGTTTCATATTTTTAAGCCTAAATGCCTTAAATCAAAAACAAATGAGCCTGATGTCAGCTAAATTTAGGAGCTGAAAGCAAAACCGTATCACTGGTGCAAATTTATTTACATTCAATGACAGTGATTTTTTTTTCTTTTATTATTCCATTACTCTTTAATTAAGTGCATCAATGCATGTTTTAAACAAACTGGGTTAATGAGATTTTCAACCACAACAGCCTATCAGTTGTCAGAGAACATAATCCAACAGTTTCTGGTGTAAAATCATGCTACTTTTCCAAAACAGCTGTACGCATCTGGCCAGTCTGTATCAAGTGATTGATAAAATAATTTTTTCCTCTTGTTTAAGCGGAGGGAAAGTAGCTTCCCTCCCAATCTGAATTTCCTGACCTTCAACAAGAGGAAGGATTTAAAGCAAGCAGGTCAGTAAATACAAATTATTAATATCCCCTAAAGCAGTAGCTTAACAAAAAAAACACAACAACAAAACCGAAAACCACACTCAAAGTCCAATCCAAACCCAAAGTTTCGTTAGCATCATTTCAGAAATCTCTGTTTGCCTTCAAAGCAAAATACAGAAGAAGATCACCAGGAGACAATGCTATTTGAAAGTATACAACATTCACGGAGTGACAAGATATCCTGCTAAACATTTTATATCTGCATTTGAGTACTAGGCAGCGTCTGTAACTTCATTTATTTGGGAAAATACATGAAATCACACTGTTAACACACTTGTAACTATCTTTGGAAGCCTATTTTCTAGTTGTATGGTGAATACTTTTCTGCAGTGTTTAATTGATAGCTGTGCTACAGTTAGTGAACACAAAATTGGCATGTTATCCTGAAATAAAGCAATAAGGTGGCTTTATGCACAGAAAGTACAGAGGCTTCTATTTGCTAATAATCCTATAAAAGCAATACTTTAAAACTTAGTGTTTGCTAATAGGAAATCTAGAATAGTTTACTACAAATCCATACCACCCTGTAAATATCCCCTTTATTAACAAAATCAAGTGCCAAATCACTACAGGGTCCAAACACATCTGAAAAAAATATTACCAATTGTTTACCTTTGTCTAGACTTTGCAAGACTAATCATTTTCAGATAAATCCGACAATGTGCAAAAGTTCCCAACATCATGTTAGGAATAACAAGTGCTACCAAGAGATTCTGCTGAAATCAAATCGGAGAACATAAAACAGCAAAGTCAAGCCTCACACCTTGAACAGTCACAGTGAAGGTCCTGAACAACCTTCCTCTTTACAAGGTGAGATAACTAAGCTTTGCCTTCCACCCCAGTGATATTAGGTAAAGTTACATTTACATTAAAAGAAATACGGTTTCATTGCTGCTTAACAGTAACTTGAGACCTACCACTTAATACAAATTTGCTTAAATTGCCAGACAAATACTTTCCTTTTTGTCAGCCTTCTTTGGCCACATGTACCATTCTCCTAATTATGAACACTTTGTTCAGAAAGTGCTTCCTGTGAAAACTGCTTCAAATAAATGAGTTAACCTTGCAAAATCTAGCTTCCCACAACACGTAAATTTGTCAACCCTGCATTATGCAGTCCCGTATTTACAAAATACTTAGAAACTTTACATCTGTCTTTTACCTTACAAAAAGTGCAATTCTCTCACCCCACGTTATGGGGCAACAACATTCTTCATAAATTCTACAGAATAGCAGCCTATGATAAGCAAATAAGGTGCTTAGCTTATGCTCAGGATCTAACTGGTTAAGTACCACCAGGAAGTACATTTTGTATAGGCAGATTGTTCCTATCTACTGTCGAAGCGGTGCCACAGCTAGGTTTGCGAGCTCAATGAGAGCCAGGGCGCCATGCATGCGTTCACGCTGTTCCTGGAGGCGGCGGCGCCGAGCAGCTGAGTGAGCGCTGTTCTTCTCTTCATCATCCTCTTCATCAGACTGAAGATACTCCATTGGGTCCTGCTGTTCCTGATCTGTTTTCTGGATTGTTTTAGTTTTCAAAGCAGGAGCACGCTGTTCTCTGGTCTCCCAGTACCTACAAAACCAAACACAGGGAATGCTTTTAAAATACATGCAACTAACTCACACACCAACAATTCAAAGCTGGCAAAAACCTCACTGCATGTGGCTTTATCTTTCAGCCTTTCTATGGCAGTACTTAAGCTTGCAGAAACTTACTTTATTCAGTATTTTAAGGACAATAAAGTGCCCAAGTGAACATCTGTGACTGATTTCTCCTCTACAGGAGTTTCTCCCTAGGCATACACAATTGTTGCCCCTCATACAGATGCAAATTCTGCAAGGCTGTAGCACTAATAAGGCATCAGGGGGTGATGATCAAGCAAAAAGAAGCATTAAAGGAGAGGTCCCAAAAATAAAAAGGTAAAAGTCTCTTAAAAACTTGGTGTTGGCCAGGAGTTCACACTTCTTGAAGGAAGGGCAAGGCCCAGCTGATTTGTACAGTAAGAAGTGCCCCTAAGAACAAAATGTCTACTCAGACCACACTTATAAGTATTTAGAGAAAGGTTACACCATGACAGAACTTACTTTGTCAGCCACTCAGCCACAGCTTTATTGTCAGCCGTCTGCTTCTTACTCAGCCTGTCTGTGAGCTCTTCCCTCTTCAGTCGGGCATATGGATGTTTGGGGCAGTGACGGTTTGCATGTGTGAATCTACTTAAACAGCCTTAAAAAACACAAAGTGACAATGAAGAACACACTACGCAAAGCAGCCTAGCAACGAGTAAGCCTAACATCTGTAGGATGAAGATGCTGCTGAATCCAGCCCTCCTAGGTCTGGATTTAAACAGTGACGTCTAGTTGCAAGACTCATAATGTGCCCCATCATTTTATACATTAGTATCAACTGACTGAATTACTAATAACCTACTTATGTAACACGGTGTGCAATCCTTAGATGCCTATTTGCATGAATATGCAGATTCTGTGTGGCTCTTCCCTTCCCTAGAAGCTCCTCTCATATTGAAATCTGAAGCTTTAATGGATTTTTACCACTTGGAACAGCCACACGTTACTAGTACTGCACCGACCCTAGTTCGGAAAGCTGCCAATTGTTCTCTGATGGCTTACCATTCTCTGAGCAAACAAAAGGTTTCTCCCCTGTGTGGAGACGTTGGTGAGTTTTGAGCTGCCCACTTTGAACAAAGGCTTTCCCGCAGTCTGGGTAGTCACACAAATATGGCCTTTCACCTTAAAAATAGAAACAGAACAAGTTTATGAAAACTGAATGTAAGAGTCAGAGTATCCAGTAGTGGTCCCTGGCTTGAGCCTCACACAAGCAAGCTCTCATTATACCCACTCGAGAAACTCTTATACCTACTTTAAAAGCCCTAGTGTACCAAATAGCAGAGAGTTACTTCTACCTGAAACACATCTTTACTTTGAAGTATTTGCTTAATGCTACTGGCAAATGCAATTATTTCCAGAGAAAGGCTGGGGGGGCAGAATCCCAAAATTTAATTTTCCCTGTACTATATACTGATTTAAGCCTTTTGCACAGCACTGCATAAGCTCTGTCCCATCAAACTATGAACCTATAGAGCAAGTAATACAAAGTGAGATGAATAAATGGACAAGTACTGTAACTCCAGCTGTAATCATATTTGACATAGCCTGAACTAGGGTAAATCAACTAAGGACAACGGTACAGTAACATACAAAGTTCTAGAAATATCTCATTAAGGAAGACTATTGAAAGAAGTTGTAATAGATAAATGGAGGTCACAAAACAAACTTATTCCAGACTTAGGCCAAGAAAGATTTCTTAGGCCAGTCATTGAGGAAGACTTCCCCATGCAAACTGCAGTGAGAAGAATAGAGACAGCAGGTGTATCCTGCCTCGTGAGGATCTGACTGCATGCAACTATGCAAAGGCATGCCATGCCACCACTCCCTTAGGAAAGACCACAAAATAAAAGCGATGCTGACTTGCTAATTCAGAGGAATAATGCAAGGGTAGGCTCTGCTCAGTTAAGTGGTTCCTGCAAGTTCAACACCTAATACAACCAAGTGAAATAAAAATGTATTTAGGCCAACAAGCACGAGGAAAGAGTTGTTTAATATTAGTTCCTCCATTAGTCTTAGTGATTTGAATGAGAAAAAGAGACCATGAAAGGCAAGGTTTTTGTTGGGTTTCACTCATTTGGTTTGGGCATTTGGGTGGAGTGTCGGTGTTGCACCTGTTGTGAGCTACATTAGTTCATGTGTTATTGCAAATATAGAGTCCTGTTGGAGCATGGAAAAAATCATGTATTTGCACTCCAGTCCAAGCATCTCCAGTCCAACCACACCTGGGTATTGAGTGAGTTGAACCTACGTTATAACTGTGAGTTGCCTTCTACGTACAGTTCAGTAAATTAGCATGACCACCTCCACCCCTGAAAATGAATTTTAGGTGGTGAGAGACAAGTATAGGGTGATTTTAAGCATTTAAATGCTTTTCATAACATCTAAGCAACACTTCTAAGGTATTACATTGCCTAAGTTACCAGCTACTTACTCAGTTACTGCCACCTCTTACAGCTAAACTTCAATTCTGTGCAAAAAATACACCAGCAAGGAGACAGATCACAGAGAAGAGTCAGAATAAGAAGTGCTAGCGTGTACAAAGAACCAAGCTCGAGCAGAGTTCTCCCTTTTACAAAGTAAGCCTGTGACAGCAGCAGATAACTTACACCATTTGTCTATGTTTACAGCCCAAATTGCTG
>NW_009701358.1:5818-6284 GCF_000703405.1 Apaloderma vittatum
CTCTGTCCCATGACTGTTACAAGGACTTTGACTGCGCTAACAAGCATTGGGAGAAAACTGTGATTAATGTGACTGTTACAATAAAGTATTAACAGGTCAAGTTTGTTGGGGTGGGGGGTTTTTGTGTTTTATTCATGGTTTTTACTAATTCCTCCCCTGCTGCTTCCCAAGCTGCTCGCACCCCCCTTTACTAACCGGTGTGAGTCCGCTTGTGGGCCTGCAGCGATTTCTCCCGTGGAAAGACCCTGTTGCAGATATTGCAGCGTATCCTGCTGGAAGAGTGCTCTCCTTCGCTGATGAGGTCACGAACGGTGTCAGCTCTCGGCCGGCCACGCCTTATTCCATCCTGCATCCAAACAACGATGTGACTGAAATCCCGTACATTCCCACCACTGTAGCTTGACCAAACCCCACAACTTTCCCTGCAGTGACTTTTAAGTCACGGGTCTTACCAAGGGCCGGCGCT
>NW_009701359.1:0-294 GCF_000703405.1 Apaloderma vittatum
ACACATAGTGACATCAGAAGCAGCGTCACTAGCTCACGTGAAGTACAATTGTACTTTATTGGGGCCTCCAGGTACCTTATCAGGGGCCCAACACAAATGCCTTTACGTGAATGCCCACAGCTTGGGCAATAAACAAGAGGATCTGGAGATGTTTGTGAGTCTGCAGCACTATGACCTGATTGGCATCACAGAGACACGGTGGAATGACTCCTGTGATTGGGGCTTTGGACTAGAAGGGTATAACCTGTTCAGGAAGGACAGGCAGGGGAAACGAGGAGAGGGGGGTGGCCTCCA
>NW_009701359.1:1165-1461 GCF_000703405.1 Apaloderma vittatum
CTCTCCGGAAGGATACAGGTGACCTGGTTACTGAGGACGTGGAGAAGGCTGAAATATTCAACAACTTTTTTGCCTCAGTCTTCACTGGCAACCACTCAACCCACACCACCCAAATCACAGAAGGTGTTGCCTGGGTCTGGGAGGGTAAAGAACCACTCAGGGTAGGAGCAGGTCAGGTCCAGGAACACCTAGGGAACCTGACGGTGCACAAGTCCATGGGACCTGATGAGATACACCCACGGGTCTGGAAGGAACTGGCAGATGAAGTTGCTAGGCCACTGGCCATCATCTTTGAG
>NW_009701359.1:1522-1801 GCF_000703405.1 Apaloderma vittatum
TTAAAAAAGTAAGCAAAAATAACTCAGGGAACTGCAGACCAGTCAGCCTTCCCTCTGTGCCAGGTGAAATCATGGAACAGATTCTCCTGGTAGCTGTGCTAAGGCACATGAAAAACAATCAAGTGTTTGGTGACAGCCATCATGGCTTCACTAGGGGCAAGTCGTGCCTGACTAATTTAGTGGCCTTCTACAACAAAGCTACAGCACTGGTTGACATGGGATAAGCAACGAATGTCATTTTCCTGAATTTGTGCAAGGCGTTTGACACTGTGCCACATG
>NW_009701360.1:0-563 GCF_000703405.1 Apaloderma vittatum
GGCAAGGATGGGCCCCAGAGGGACAGGGTCTCCATGTGCGACAGGAATCGTGCACTATCGTGACTCGGAGACCACAGTCAGCCCAGCTCGGGCGCGCAGGACGTGGGGGTGCCCGTGTTGCCCAGGCGCTTTGCTCTGGCATCGGGCAGCTGTGCCCGTGGTCCACGGCGGACAGAGCTGGTCAACCTGTGCCACGTCTCAGCACAGCCAGGACATGGGCAAGGGTGTCTCCGCTCCCCACCCGGCCCAGCAGCCCCCCGCAGCCTGGTTGTTCCCCTTTTGAAGTACGCATTAAATTTTAATCGCTTTATGTAACTGCTCGGGGAGGTGGGCAGAGCTCCGCTCCCCGCGTGCAGGCAGGAGCAGCCGTGCTGGCGGCAGCGGGGGCGGGGCTGGGGCTCGCCCCCCTCAGAGGCAGCAGCCCTTTTGGGGGGCTCTCTGTACTCCAGGGCCTGGAGCAGCTCCAGCTCTGGTGGGGTCCCAGGGAACAGACTGTTCAGTAGAGGGGGGGCATGGTGAAAGGGTACACGGGGGTGCTGAGCAGAGCACCCCGAGGTGCGGGT
>NW_009701360.1:728-1100 GCF_000703405.1 Apaloderma vittatum
GCGCGGGGCCTCCCTCCATCCTCGTGCTGCCCCCTGGGCAAACGTGTGTCCTCCCATCCCGCAGCGTGTCCGATGGCAAGACCACTGGGGACAGTCCTTCTCCGTGGCACAGCCGGCCTGGCTGAGGACCACACAAGGACACAGATAACTTAAAAACTTGTCCCAGGCCTGTGTCCCCCCACGCTTCAGGCAGGTGCTCCCACGCGGCATGACGGGTGGCACGTGCTGCAGGCTGGCTCCTGCTGCTGCGCCACAATCCCGTTCTGCTGGGCTTCTAACCCACATTGTTGTTTTTATTATTAATTATTATTATTACTACTACCGTTATTGCTATTATTATTATTAAATTGCACGGTGCAGTGTGAGGGGCTC
>NW_009701361.1:0-719 GCF_000703405.1 Apaloderma vittatum
TCATGGCTCAGGGACCACCCAGGGACCCCCATGTTGCCCCACAATAACCCAGGGTGACTCTTGGGGGTCTTCTTGCCCATCCCCAGGTTGACTTGGGAACCTCCTGAGACATCCCTGTGGACCCAACCCAGCTCTAGGGACCACCTTGGGCATCCACGTGTCCCCTCCACGGTCAGGGACGTCCCCTTTGACCCCATCATGGCTCAGGGACCACCCAGGGACCCCCACGTTGCCCCAGCATGACTCTTGGGGGTCTCCTTGCCCATCCCCAGCCTGAGAATCTCCTGAGACATCCCTGTGGCCCCAACCCAGCTCCAGGGACCTCCCTGGGCGGTCCCGTGTCCCCTCCATGGTCAGGGACGTCCCCTTTGACCCCATCATGGCTCAGGGACCACCCAAGTGTCACCATGTTCCCCTGTGATGACCCTTGAAGGTCTCCTTCCCCACCCCAGCTTGACTTGGGAACCTTTTGAGATGTTCCTGGGGCTCCAACACAGCCCCAGGGACCTCCCAGGGTGGTCCCGTGTCCCCTCCATGGTCAGGGACGTCCCCTTTGACCCCATCATGGCTCAGGGACCACCCAGGCACCACCACACCCCTTTACAATAACCCAGGGTGGCTCTTCGGGGTCTCCTTGCCCATCCCCGGGTTGACTTGGGAACCTCCTGAAATGTTCCTGTGGCCCCAGCCCAGCCCCAGGGACCTCCCAGGGTGGTCCC
>NW_009701362.1:0-2425 GCF_000703405.1 Apaloderma vittatum
CTAGCGGAGCATGCCCGATGCGACACCGTGGCAGTTAAGGTCCTTGCCTATAGCTGCCTCTTTTACAAAGCTCCGATCTGTGCGTGTGTATGTGTGTGTGCATTTTATCCCTCCCTCCTATCCCTCCCTCCCTCCCTCCCTCTCCCTCTCTCTCTCTCTCTCACTCTAATGTGTGATCTGGAAAGCTTATAAAAGCCTGATGTAATCCTTAATGCAGCCCCTGGCTACAAAGACTGGATCTAGTTTCACAGAGAGAGAGATTCGGAAGCAGAATTTATTAAAAAAAAAAAAAAAGAGAGGAAAAAAAGAAAGAAAGAAAAGAAAAGAAAGTGGGGGGAGAAGAGAGAGAAAAAAAGAAAAGCAGATGAGTGGATTTTAAATAAACGTATCTTTCTGAAGAAGACCATTCTCGCTCTTCACTGCTGGGAAAGCTACTCTGAATCCTGCTGTAAATTTTTTTAAAGGAGAAGACTTGATTGTCTGCTTGGATCTAATGATTTACTGGCTTTTAACTGCGTTTTTCCCCTCTCCTAAGGATTCCTCAAAAAATGGCTTAATTATTTTCAGCTTTTCTCTTACACCTGCCTTTCTGCAGAGACACCAAAGGTTCTCCCTTCCTCTCCCTCCCCACTCTCATTTCTTTTAGGATTTTTTTTCCCCTTTTCCATTTAATATATACATATATATATAAGTGTGTATGTATATATATATGTAGAGGCACGAGTGGAGGGAGCAGAGGGAGAGAGAGAGCTTTGCCACCCTTCTGGACTTCACACGCTGCCCAATGTTGGGCTGGTTACCCCTGGATATGTTGCTGGTTTCCGTTTGGAATTTGACAAAGGGAAGAAGGAGGATATAAAACCTGGGGAGCTCTGCAAGGTAAGGGGCTCCTGGCCACCCTTCTTTCTGCCTTGGAGGGGAGGGAGAAGGGGGACGCGACTTCTCTGGGCTGCACTCTGCCTTGAGTGTTGGGGGGGGTCTCTCTCCATCCCTAGGGGAAGCAGGGATGGAGGCAGAGGTGGGCACCCATTCCTCTGCTTTTTGTCCCTGAAAACAGCACCCAGAGGATGTTTTTGTCCCCTCCACTCTGCAATTTGGACAGATAGAGCCTAATCGCTCTCTGCTATGGGAAGTTTTAACTTTCGTGCGTGCAGGTCCTGTGGGCAAACATCAAGCAGCGGTGGAAAATATTGATGTCTGCAGGATGCAGAGAGGGGGAAATGCATTTGTGTCCTGGGAAAAAGACCTGGAGACTGGGTTGTTCCTGGGCGATAAGGCAGCCAGGCGAGGGGAGAAGAGTGAGGGATCGCGATGGAAGAGCTGCAGAGCCAGCTGGGGCTGAACTGCAAAGTGCTGCGAAGCCG
This sequence comes from Apaloderma vittatum, assembly GCF_000703405.1. Taxonomy (NCBI): domain Eukaryota; kingdom Metazoa; phylum Chordata; class Aves; order Trogoniformes; family Trogonidae; genus Apaloderma; species Apaloderma vittatum. The sequence goes on from NW_009701362.1 coordinate 1,365, forward strand.
CGGTGCCTTCGCGGGCAGCCCTGGGGTCCGGGACTCCTAAGCCTGCAATGTTGGCAAACAAAGTCTCAGAGTGATAGGCATCTGCCTGCCCTGGGCATGAATCTGCCCTCATCCCAGCTCCATGCCTTCCTCCTTTGGTAGAGTTTTTTTGGGGGGATCTTTGCTTGCTTTGCCTCTCCTGCAGTGCCTTTCCAGGGATGGAGGCAATGGCTGGGGAGGCAATCAGCTCCCCCCTTTCCCGCAGATGTCATTTATCAGCACTTTGCTTCACGCCGTAGGAGAAAATTAGCCTTTAGCCTATGTGGAGATCACCGTATGGCACCGAAACACATACACACGCTGCTCCTTGAGCTGGGCTCCTGGGGGATGCTGCCACCCAGGCATGGCTTAGCCTTTATTTTTTTTTTTGGGGGGGGGGAGGTGATTGGAAAGAGAAGGAGTCTCCATCAGGGATGCGTAATTACAAAGCATCTTGTTCTGAATCACCCTGTGTGGGAATGAATTGCAAAATTTGTCTCTCCCTCTTCCCCCACCGCCCCCTTCCCTTTCACGGCCTGACATTCGCTGATGGAGGGTGGCTGTTGATGCATCTTCAGACTTTCGTAGAGAGGTGTTTCAGCCATGGTTCTGACAAGGCTGGAAGGAAAAGCATGGTGGAGGGTAGCAGGTAGAGGTTTCAAAGGGACTTTTCAGCTTGGTTGAGCCCCAGTCCTGGCTGAGAGAAGGCATCAGTCTCTTCCAATCTAAGGCACGGGCTGCAGATCAACTCTGCAAGGTAGCTTAGGTTCTGACTCACACTCATGTACCTGATCCTGCCCTGGCCAAGGAAACCACCGCTGTGACTCAGTTGCACAGAGAGCAGGTGGTGGAGGGGGGAGTAACAAAGCAAGGTCAAAGGGATGGAGGGCAAAAAGACACCCCCGAGCCCATCCCTGACTACCCCATTCCTTTGGAGTTGGGGTTTTCCAGGGCTCGGGATCAATCCAGCTCCAGCCTTGAGTGCCAGGGCCAGCTGACAGCTGATGGCTGAGGGAGGAGGAAGAGGAGGGGAAGAAGTGGCG
>NW_009701363.1:0-241 GCF_000703405.1 Apaloderma vittatum
TTCGCCGACAAACTTGGGCTCCGTGCTGGACCCTCCCCTCGCGCACCCGGCCGGGTTCTGAGGGACGGCGTCGCCTCCAGCGCCCTGAAGGGTTTTTCTCCGACGCCAGCTCGCAGTTGCCCTCAGGCGCGCCGAGGGGAGGATGTGGCCGCGGGGTCCGGAGCCTCAAACCCGGGCCGAGGGAGCACGGAAGTAACAGCTCCGAGCAAAATAAAACGGAAAAACCGTTAACCCTCGTCCC
>NW_009701363.1:303-663 GCF_000703405.1 Apaloderma vittatum
TACAGAGATATTTTAGTGAATATTTAGTTTTAACCCCGACTGTACACTTCTCAGAAACGTTGAGGTTCTACATGAGTATTTCTTCCGTCGCTGTTTGTCATTTTGGTTCAGACCCTAAAATACGCTTGTTTCCCCGAGAAAGAAAAATAATGAAGGGGCTTGTGGGAAGTGTTAACCGTTAACTGTCAGCTGCTCACAGCAGATCAAGAGCGACCCATTACAATTTTCAAAAAACCAACAGTACTCTATCCCCAAGACTAGTGCCGGGATCAAAGCTTTGAGGAGTAAGTTTTGATCCCAGGAATGTCTCTGGTTCCTCGCTTTCCCCGTCACTCCAGTTTTTCAAAGCGTCACCTCGGG
>NW_009701363.1:683-3459 GCF_000703405.1 Apaloderma vittatum
CCAGAGCCCCCCCAAAAGCCAGTGACAGCGCCACCGTGGAGAGCAAGTTAAGGAAAAAATCATGTCAATTCCATTGTTATATTTCCAGTGGAATACTTTACATTGAAATGTAAATTTTCAATATCATTTTAATTCCTCCTGTGCTTGCCTTTCCCGTATAACCAACACACCGTGCGTGGGATGAACTGCTCACATGCGGTTCTTAAGAGTCGGAAGACTCATACTGTTTTTTCGGTGTAAGGTTGTTAATGATCAAAATTATTTGATGATTAAAACAGAGCAGACGAAAAAATCCCAGAAGTGATTAATTTTTTATTAATAACAATCCAAAAAATACAGACAGAAGAAAAAATTCTGCATAGTACACAAGTGTTTAGGCGAACACACTAGAAACAAACAGAAAACTAAACCATGTAAGAAGCCAAACACACAGAGGGATTGCACAGTTGGGCATTCAGCATCGCTACGTGCTGTGTACATGAGGTGACATAACAGCAATGTATCGTGCCACATATTTTATTGCAACCAATACATAATTTTTTCTCATAAAAATTAAATTTTCTCCATCTCTATCAATTTAAAAAAAAAATGAACTGTCAAAATAAACATGGGAAATTTTCTCTGCTGGTTTGAAGAGACATACATCTTCAAAATGGGGTATTGCTTTGATTTTGCTTAAATATATTTATCACCAACAATATATTCACTTTTATTACATAAACAGATAAAATTCTCTCCAAGTAACTAGAAAATTATTTACAATTTAATTCAACTACAAGCCAGCTGATTTGCAGCTAGCAATTTATATTAAAATGCTATTCTCCAGTATCAAGAAGATTGTCATCATTACAAGCAAGACTAAGCTTTACCTTAGAAAGTTACAGTAGTCAATCTTGCTTTGTTTCAAGTTAGTCTTTTCTGACAGGCAAAAATATATCATAGCAGAAGTTCTTAGGTTTGTGGAAAGTGTTTTTCCCACAAACTTTCTTTAGGTTGTTAATGCTATGAATACCACTTGAGGTGCTATCAGGTAGTTAAAAACCTTACCTCTGAAGTGCATTAAGAGGTTTCTAAAGGATTTTTTTTTTTGTACACCAAAATAATATTTTGGTTTAAAACCTTTGTGTAATATGCAATGGACTATACAGCATCTGAGACTACTTCAGAAAAATGTATTCCCACAAGTTGGAAAACACTGGTAAAAGTTTACGGAGTTTTTGATAATTTTCTTTTAAAGAGAGGTACTGAATTTATCTTGGAGACATTCACATCTGCAGCATTCCAAAGCTAATCACAGCAGTATGCCACATAAAAAAAGAATATATATGGCAAAACCATCAAAGAGAAGCAAAGGACTTAATTTGAGTTTTTTCATTAAAGATACGTATGTGTGTGTATATATATATACGTATTAAATATATATGTAGAAGTACTCTTTCCTGAATCATGCACAGATAACAGCGTGCAATGAAAATAAAAATCATGTCCTGAATTCAGTCAAGTATGCTGAAGTCCAGTATCACTGAGCATAACTGAAGGCTGTAATTTCTTTCTTCATTTCCTAAAAAGAAAAAAAAGACAGCATAAAAAAAAGCTTAAGAACCCTGTTTATTTATTCATAAAAAGAATGACTAACCTGTACATACATAAAATTGTTAGTAATACTGAGCCAATACAGTTGCTACTATCATCACAGTGTCTTTCTATATCCACTGGCTTCAAACGCATCCAAAATCGAGGAAGTTAGAGAAGCTGCACGGAGCTGCATCAAGAGACTATGGAGCTTATCAGCAGTGGTTTCAACAGTTAGAAGGATGAGACAGCTTCTGAAAGGCCACAGCTAAAAGCTGGAAATGCTATTTGCTGCGCTCTGAATAGTTGCTTGTTAAAGTCTATCTCTTAACACAGTGGAGCTTGCTCCTGACCGACTTGCACAGCCACTCTGCACAGTTGTCTTTTTGTTGAAGCTAAAGGTTGAAGTAGAAAACAAACCAAGTTCCTAAAAGCTCACAAGCCCTGAGATAATATAAATCACTTCTCGTGCTAAAACACATCATTAATTACACTGGATCAGAGAAGGGCACAGTCTTCAGGAATGGCCTCCCTGAATCCAAATAACCCTCACTGTTGCAAAATCAGAACAGAGCATCCGTTCTCACTCTTTTATCAGATGTGGAAGAAGAGATCAGGGTGACCAGGGCCAAAGAGGCTTCCTTTTTTTTTAAGGCAGACTGAGAGGCATAAAGAACTTTATCTGTTCTCAGGCACAAGCATCTTGAAGACAACTGGATTCAAGATCTCGAATCTGAACACTGAATGTCCAACCTACTTAAATCAGCTCAATACTGGCAATGCCTGGCTGGGACCATGGGTGCCTCTGGAAGATTTCTGCTGAGTTCAGACAACTCCAAGGAAGAGATCAGAGATTTAGACTCAATAGCATTAAACCGGCATAAGTAGAAACCTTTAATTTGAAGATGCTTGAGCCATACTAGTTGGAAACAGGTTGCGGTGAAAGTAAAGCCTCAAACTGTTGTTACGTTTCACACCTAATTTCTTTTCGAGACTGGAATGACTACTACATGAAGTATATCCACGTCTGACTGCCCGTAAGGGAAGAAAGAGGAAGCGATAAGGTCAGAAAAGCACCCTCCCATCATAGCCCCCAACTCCTAAAAAGATTCTGGAGAAGGACTACTGACAGACTGAGGTTAACTGCTTCGAGAGGGCTGTGTGGGTGGACCCATTGTCTTCAAGTTCAAGACTTTTCCTGCTG
>NW_009701363.1:3490-4665 GCF_000703405.1 Apaloderma vittatum
CCAACGATTATGCCAAATGCAACAATGGTTTTGCAATATGGATGAATATCTTCCAGACTGAAATGAGAAAGTTGTATAACACAGGCAACTAAGCCATTAAGAGTAATGCGAAATAAGCGTGATGTCCACAGTGCACACATACACATGCGTAACAGCGACAGAACATGCTATAAGCAAAAAAAAAAAAATAAATTACCTTCACTAATTTAGTTTTGTCATAATCTTCCCGGTGTCGGTAAATGCACTGACTAAGAGCAGCATATAGTTTTTCCAGTTGAAATATATTGAAGTTCCTAGTTATCGTAGTGACATAACGCAACAGTTGCTGAAGAAACAAAAAAAGGGAAATACAAGTTTAGAATAGCACTAAATCCTTTGCATAGGCTCTTTATGTTTTCAGAAGCTAAGAATAACAATACAACACAAGTTGACATCTCACTTTCTTGTACTGTTAAATAAAATATAAGTGACACTTCAGAGAACAGATTAAATATTTCACAAGATTTAACTGGAGAAAATAAGTTAATTTTTCATACTTCAGAGAAAAGCAAGGCTTACATTTCAAACAATACATTATTACTAATCAATCTATCACTTCAACAATCGTAATTGCACATCAACTGCTTCCAGAACAGTAGGAAAAGCCAAAATCCACTTTGTCCTAGAGTTGCTGCCACAGCAAAGCCACTGTCGCATTTCATGAGAAACTGTTGCTGCAGAGCAGGGCAGCATAAAACATTTTTGAAAGCCAGGCTAGGAGATCTTCTAGATACAGCTGTGCCAGCTGGAAAGAGAAGCATCCTTGGGTGCTCACCTTTACCCATGAGCTGAGCATGTGTTGTGCCCACAGCTCTGCTGGCAGAACACACTGCTCAGGTGTCTGAAGCAGGTCAGGAAGCCAAGTTAGACCAGCTGGCTCCTACCTTTAAACCCGAGAGTGGACAAATCAGCAGAGTGACTCTGCCTGCAGCAGATTACCATTCCCTCACACAATCCTACAAAGACGTGAATGTGGTGATCTTTGGGAAAGGAACAGTAACGAGGTAGTGACAGCGCCTTTTTCCACTGCTGGTACCATTCGCTATCTGTGTGTTGTGTGAGGCTGTGAAGATTATAGCTTAAGAGAGCAGCCTTATCAAATGCAAGCGTGGTGCTGGTAACACCAAGGTCACGGG
>NW_009701364.1:0-582 GCF_000703405.1 Apaloderma vittatum
GGAGAGGAAGGGCTGGGTGGCTCTTGGGTTATCTGAGCAAAGCACAGTTTGATATTGGGGAAACTGAGGCACAGCTTTCCCCCACATCAGCACCGATGGGAGTTCAGGCACGCTCCTCTGCACATTTGGGATCTAACCCGGCTGCCTCCTTCTTTCAAGGGCAATTAAGATAGCCCAGATTTGCGTGGGGAATTCAGCCCATCGTGGTTTCCACAAGTTTTGAGGGTGAAGGCATCCAGCCTGGCAAGAGCTCAGCCCGGACTTCAGAGCACATCACCCTCCAAATGCTGCTGCTGCTCAGCCACATTGGAAGCTTCTGAGCCCCCGGCAAAGATCTGGACTTGGCTCTGAGGGCTGGAGCCCGACTCCGAGCTGGGATCTGACCCCAGGTCTCCATCAGCCTCAGCGTTACCCTTAAGCCAAAAGTAAAGCAGCTCAGGGCGGAACAAAGTCGCATGAAAGACGTGACAGATGTTTCTCCTCTTCGCAGCTCCCTGTTTGCTACGCACGATGCTGGCGAGTCCTCATCCCCGCTGCCCCCCGTGTCACCCAGCGGAGCAGGATGACGGGCACCGCGGTGGC
>NW_009701364.1:613-965 GCF_000703405.1 Apaloderma vittatum
GGGCGTTCGGCGCCGCGTCCGAGACAGGCAGGAAGAGCCCGATTGTTACTCGCCGCCAGATGTTCCTCTGCAGAACGATTCAATGGAAAAACAGGGAAAGGAGCTCGAGTTTTGCCAGCAACATCTTGCTTTAATAAAGAAAAACAGGAAATAATGTTGGAGGAAGGAAAGACGTGCCCAAGTTTATCCCCCTCCTGCACAGAAACACGTCCCAGCCAGGGAGGGTTTGTGACACCGGGCTGCGCGACTCGCTCCGAAGGAACACTTGTGGGAAATCCCGTTTTGAGCCCTTCCCATCCCCAAGGACCATCCCAGCACCCAGAGGAGCCCGAGGGTGTCCAGGCAGGCACTG
>NW_009701365.1:0-227 GCF_000703405.1 Apaloderma vittatum
TTTTTTAAACTGCGCTTAATAAGGATGCTCCGTGCGCCTATGGGAAACAATCATCGCGACCTAAACCCGCACCACCCTTAGTGAAATCGCTTTTCTTATTGAAATCGCCTCAAATCCAGGCAGGCTCCGCTCCTGGTTGCTTCTATTTAATTTTGTTTTTCTTGCCTTCTAGCCTCAGCACCCCAAAGCAAAAGGAGGATAAAGAGGGGAACTTTGCACATTAAAAA
>NW_009701366.1:0-1792 GCF_000703405.1 Apaloderma vittatum
CCGCCGCAGGGAGCTGCCATCTCGCAGTCGCCGGTTTCTGGATCAGCAGCTCTGCCGCAGGAAATTTACACCCGCCGGGTGCCGGAACGAGCCCCAGCGCAGGATCCCACCGAGTCTGAGCAGAGGCCTCCGGCTCCTTCTGTCGGTTCCCCGGTGGTTCTCCCTTCAGTTACACCCCGCCAGCAGCACTTAATTCAGGGCGCTGGTCTCTGTGCTCTTCTTAGTTTTTGCCGACCCCAGGCTGGCTTTCTTCTGATGTTTCTCCATGTTCTTGGAATCGTTTCCTTGGTCCCCACGTTCTTAATTCTGCTCATACCTGCAGGATCTGGCTACTCCTTTGTTAGCAGCACCAGTTTTATCAAAAAAAAAATTTACCAAAATGTTACTCTCAGTCAGCTCTTGCAACCCAAGGCTTCAACTAACTCAGGTTCTAGCACTGAGCTACTGATGCTGAGCGAGACTGTTCAGAGAGAACACAGCTCACACTAAACAAATTACTAAACCACAAGGATAGGATAATCCCCAGCCAGAGAAGTTTTGCAGCCAGAGACTTGGTGGCTGGTCTTATATCGACAGCCTTCAAGTTCTAAAGCAACCCTTCCCAAGACTATTTGGTATATTGGCCTACACAGGTAATGCACGGCCTCACGTTGGCTGCAGTATCTTTTGTTTTCAGGAAGGAAAAATATAAAAAATTTCATTTAAATGTGTGTGGTTTGGTTTGCCTTAAAGGAACTTCAGCAACATGGGATTCCTAGACAGGCAGACCCTCCAACACATGCAACCTGGGTGATGCTGTTATGAAAAATTAGTTGTTCAGTTTAAGTTTTAAACAGAACTAATCGCTTAGAGAGTTATAATGTGCAAATTAGCTTGCTGCTGGCTTAGCTTTACGCACCTAGCACGAGTGGGTACGCTTGCTGAAGCCTCAGGCCTCAAGCAGCGACCTGAGGCTGAATGTACACTTAGTTACATCAAGGCAGGCCCTAAGGCTTGTGCATCCTGTGAAAAATAAGGTAATCACACTTGTCAGCAAAAGCTGCATCCCAGAGAGAAGAAAAGGAACCACCAGCCTGGAAAGAGATAAAGGATCCAGTGAGGAGCAAGAAGGCTCCAGTGAAAACATTATTGTTGGACCAAACCAACATATGACTGGAGCAGAACTTAGGCTGTAAGGGTGCAATTGCTCAGAATTTGTTTGAGGTCCTTCTTTGGAAGCACCCAGCTTCAGCCAACCCCTGCTGCCACACCACCCTGTTGAATTATCTACTAAGATTCACTGCCTGAGACTCTGCTGTGGGAAACCTGGGATTCAGACTGTGCTTTTTTACTGAACATCCTCCTAGAAACCTCTGCTGTCCATAAACCTCACTCATTTTGTTAAGGACCAGCCTGGTTCTGCCTCAGACCAGCCATTCCCCTTGAGGATTCCACTTTTCCAATCACGACAATTCTCCACACGTACAACAAGGTACTTTACTATGGCACCACATAAATCAACAGATGAACACATTCACCTGCTAGTTATTAATTGCTTCTCTTACACAATTCCATCTTCAAAATAAATAACGTAACGAGAGGATGAAGCCGACAGGGACTGCGGCTCAAGTAACAAGCGTAGGCACAGCGAGGCGCACCCACACGGGTGTGGGCGACGCTCAGAGCCCCTGTCCGGCGGGGCTCAGCATCTCCTGCAGCACCAGGTGCAGCAGGTGGTTCTGCTCGGCGCTCAGCAGCGGCCAGAGCTCGGCCTGCAGAGCCTTCAGCGCCTCCGCGTCCTTCTCCTGGCACG
>NW_009701367.1:0-566 GCF_000703405.1 Apaloderma vittatum
AGAGCCCTTTCCCTGCGGAAGAGGCTTCAGCTGCCATGTGGGACCAGCCCCTTGGGCTTGCTTCGTCAAACCGGGCCACCCTGTCACCGCTGGGAGCTGTGTCGAGGCGGCCTCTCAAAAACCACTGCAGAAGAAGATCTTCAGACTCTTGCCAGGAGCTGAGGTCCGCCTGGATCTCTTAAAACCCGTGACTTACCCAGGACCCGCATGTGCTTGCCTTTGGGGGCGAGGACGTGGGAGGGCGGAGGAACAGAGCGACGTGGCCTCATGTCTGTCTTCATCCACTGGCCCACGCTCGGAGGGTGGGCTTTTTGTTTTTCCAAATAAATGTCTGTCAGAACCTTTCTGTCCCTCTTTCTTCTTTCCTGTGGGGAAAGAGGTTCCTGTTGGTGCTTCCCCTGCTCCTCCCAGCCTGTCTCTCCACTGGAGCCTGTCCTCCGGGAAACTGTAACTTATAAAATTCATTAAAAGAATTTTTAACTTTTTTTTTTTGATATAAAAAGAAAAAAAAAGTTGTGTTAAATCCTTCAGTCTCTCTAAGTACTGGTGACCAGGGGCAGCCGGCC
>NW_009701368.1:0-530 GCF_000703405.1 Apaloderma vittatum
GCCAAACCCCGTGTCTGCACGAGGGGAGCGGCGACAGGCGGCAGGAGTGTCACAAAACGGCCTCAGTACGGTCCCTGTCCCCGCGCTACGCTGCATCCCCAAGCCCAGCGTGTGTCCCCCTGCCCAGTCCCCAACTCACCGCCCGGCTCGTCCACGCGCATGAAAACCAGGTCGTCGTTAGCGGCCAGGATGGAGTAAAACTGCTCGTGCCCGACGGAGGGGAGCTGGGCCATGTTCCAGGTCTCACCTTGGTCGAGCGAGACGTGAATGCGCCTCGTGCTGCCCTGAGGAACCAAAGCGTTGTCGCCCTTCATCCTCCTCGTGCTGGGAGGAGGCCAAGGAGAGCTGCGAGCCGGGGCCGAGCCCCCCCTGCACCACAAAGCGGGACAAGCACCTTCTCCGTCATCACGGAGGCGAAAAGGAAGCGTCCTCCCAGGCCGAAGGAATAAATCTTGGTGCCGATGACCTTGAAGGCTTTGCCGAAGTCGGAGGTTTTCTTTAGCTCCAGTAACCCCAGATCAGCTTCTTAA
>NW_009701368.1:548-836 GCF_000703405.1 Apaloderma vittatum
CGAGCCTGGAGCTGCCTCCAGCTTCGTCAGCCATCGCTGGAGCTGTGTCCCCCGCCTTGATGTCCCAATCTGCCCCCCTAGAGTGTTCCAACTCTGGGTATTCCCAGCTTTTCTGCTGGGTGGGGGTCTATTTGCCCCTGCAGAGCTCCCCCTCCAAGTGACGGGGACCCCCAGAATCGCAATTCAAGATGCAGAAGCACTTACTGCAGGAGTTGTTCAGGTAGGTGGTGAAGAAGATGGTGTCGTTCGCACCCCTGGTGGGAGACAACGGGAGGTGGGAGGACACCA
>NW_009701368.1:1120-1328 GCF_000703405.1 Apaloderma vittatum
CCGGCTGAGCCTCAGGGAAGCGCCACCAGGACCCTTCCCCGCCCGCAGGCAGGGTTTCATCCTGACCCTCACCTCAGTGCTGAGGGCCAGCAGGCAGTCTGAGTTTTGGGGGTGGTAGGTGATTTGCACCAGGGGGTGGAAGGGCAAATCCGTCTGGACAAAATTCTTGGCGAAATCGGACGAGCGGAAGATGCGGCCGCCGCGGCTG
>NW_009701368.1:1379-1639 GCF_000703405.1 Apaloderma vittatum
CTTTTTCACCAAAAAAACCCACGCCCCACAACCCACAATCTGGGGGGGCTGCAGGGTGTGTGGGGGGTCCCCTCCTACCTTCCCTGAGTTCTCGGGGCCGAGGGCCATGCCGAACTCCGTCCGGATGAAGGTGTTGTTGATGAGGCTCGTGATGTCCTTGAAGGTTTTCCCGTAGTCCTCGCTGGAAGGCAGTAACGGGCGCTCAGCGGGGAGGGGGCTGCCCCCAGCCTGCCCCCCACCCCACCCCACGTGCCGATTTT
>NW_009701369.1:0-208 GCF_000703405.1 Apaloderma vittatum
AATAAAAAAGAAAAAAAATATTAAAAAAAAAAGAAAGAAAAGGGTGTTTGGGGGCTGGAGGAAGCCGGGCTGTGGCAGAGGAGGGCTGAGCAAGACAAAAGAAATAAAATTCAGTGCCTGACGAAAGTAGCCGGGAGAGCAGGTTTGGAAGCCCAGTCGGACTGCCGTCCCCGCCCGCCTCTGCCCGGCCGTGGGGCAGCGCTGCTGC
>NW_009701369.1:218-1996 GCF_000703405.1 Apaloderma vittatum
GAGCAGCAGGGACATCCCAGCCTTTCCCTCTGTATCCTCCCCCCCACTCCCCAACCCTCCCTCCCCTCATCCCCCAGCCTGAGAAGTTGGGAATAATTCACGCGGCCAATAAAACAAGTGGCGGAGATGGACAGTGTTACTTAAATAAACAAGGGTCTCTTTAAAATTCTCATCCACTTCAGATGTCTAAAGTAAGATTGTGATGATTTTGTCACGGTTTGGTAAATTTACCCCTTTAAGAGGCTTTCATAAATCCCAGAACACACCTTCAGCCAGATTTGAATATAGATTTAGGTTTTAAAACCCAGAAGCTGGGAACACCGCTTTATCAAAGAGAATTTCCCTTTAGCTTAGCAATGTGTCGGAATGGCTCTTGCAAAGATTGGATCTGAGAGGGGGAAAAAGGGGGAACCTTCTTTCCTGGAGCAATCCTGCACACACTTTGCAGCTGCCTCTGTCTTCAGCCTTCTGCAGCTCGGGGAAAAGTTGCCAAAAAATTTAATAATTGTTGCAGCTGTAGGAACTTTTTTTTTAAAATAATTTTAATTTTCTTTTTTTTTTTTTTACACTTTCCAATCTCCTCTGGTCCATTTGGAGAGCGTTTCAGAGCGGGTACAGTCCCAGAGAGCCAGACTAGCCGGGGCTAACGGGGAGTGAGTGGAGATGTGTGCTTTTCTGCTCTCTAAGAACTTTGTGCTCAGAGAACCAAAATCCGCTTCTGGGATGAAAAGAAACTGTAACTTCTGCTTCTCAGTAAGTTCTCCAACTTTCCGATGCCAATTGTGTTACAGAGCCATTTTCTCTCTTTGCATAGCTGTGTTTCTTCTCTTTCTCCCTCTTTACTTCTCCTTCCTCTGTTTTAATTTCCGTCTCTTCTTGCTAAACGCGACCGTTTCGCGAGTGGCTTTATTGCCGTGTGTATCGCTCGCCAGGCTGATCTCACTGAGCTGCTGCCCTTGTGTGTTATGACCAAGGGAAGAAAAAAAAAAAATCGTTTATTCAGGTCGGGTGAAAGTTAAGGAAGGAAGCAAAAAAACCCCCAAATGAACCGATTTATTATTTGTCATCTTTGTATCTCTGATCGGCTCCGGAAAGCGATGCATGCTACGTTTTTAAGCTTTTCCCTCATCGGATTTGTGTCTAGTTAAAATATTCCAGACTTTCCTTGAAGTTTATCTGCAATTCAATTACGGGTTAGGTTTGGTTGTTTTTTTTTTATTTTTTTTTTTTTTTTTTTTTTTTTTAGATTTTAAGTTTGGTGGGGTTTTTTTCGCTTCGACACTTCTCCTCATCTCAAAAATCTCCCTTTTGGGGGTGCAAAGCCAGAGACATTGGCAAAGCTGTGTCACTTTGAGAAAGGGTTGGATTCGTTTTAAAAGGCTGGAATGATAAAAAAAATAACAACCTCAAACAAAAAAAACCCCAAGTAACCAACAAACCTTCATTTTCCAAGCTTCTGGGAGAGGAATTGAGATCTTTTTTTGGGGGAAAAATATTAAATTTTATATATATTTGCATTAAGGCAGTATTTTCGCCTAGGTGAAACCAAGTTTCATAGTTGGGGTGGTGTGGGCCGGTGACAGGAGGAGACGAGGTGATGGCGAGTACATTTAGCAGTGATCTGTAATTTTTCCGAGCCAGACAGGTCCTAAAAATGCTTCCCCGACAGCAGAGAAAGTGAGGTCAAGACTTGCACCTGAGGGAAGGTCTGATGTGCACAGAGAGGGGGGAGGGGAAAAAAAATCTTACCCTCCCTCCCACCCCCCCAAAAAATTAAA
>NW_009701370.1:0-468 GCF_000703405.1 Apaloderma vittatum
CTTGTGGTTTGTGCAGCAGTTGAATCCAGGCAGCAGCATTTTCTGCCTGTTGAGTGTTACTTTAAGTGATAGCCCAAGGATGAGCCTCTTGGATCATTTGGTGCTAATGAGAGAGAGAGAGAGGGATAGAGAGAGGGATGCTAGCTTTTCTAAAGCAGTACTCCATGGGGTTTTATTGCATTAAGATTTACCCCTAGCCAGATGGCTCCCACTCACCTGGGACTGGTGTCAAGTGGTATTTCCTATCACTAGATTTTGGTGGTAGGAGGTTTGAATGGACATCTCTGCTCCACGGAACAGGGGCAATTAAGGGATGGGTCCTAGCCCTCTCCCAGCTTTCTCCCAGCCTCCAGCAAACCTGAGCCTTCCCTATAGCAAAGGGTCCCTCCAGCCCCTGCACATCACCCTCCAGGGACAGCAGCACAAGTGGAGGAAATGCATTTCCATACGTATTTCCAAACAAGTACT
>NW_009701371.1:0-221 GCF_000703405.1 Apaloderma vittatum
GGAGTCCATGGACGTGACGAGGACATTCCTTTGGGAACACGCCACAGGGGTGGCAGTTGTTGCATCCCTTTGGTGACACAGGGGTGGCAGCAGGGACATCCGTTTGGGGACATCCTGTGGGGCTGGGAGTGACTGCAGCAGTTTGGGAACCCGGTGGCAGAGGAGGGGACATCCTTTTGGGGACATACCAGCAGTGGATACATCCCTTTGGGGATGTGACA
>NW_009701372.1:0-730 GCF_000703405.1 Apaloderma vittatum
TGGGCTTTTCTAAGGTCTCTTGCAAGTTTTTTCACCGTTAAGAAACATTTCTCCTTTACGGGTTTAAAGCTTGATCCTCTCATTGCTAACGCTTGAACTACTATCCTCGTAATCTCTTAAATGAAGTTGCCAGTTTGGTCGTTACTTTGGCATTGAAGGTGAGCAACATCAGGCTGTTAATGACCATGTTTTGTGCAATCCGTGTGAAGAGAGAGTAAGAGTAAGAATGGAGTCTTAATTTATTTCCAGTGTGATTTTGGACCTACACGTTAATCAATTGTAGGCTGACGTTTTCCCATTTTCTCTTCCTTGCCCAGAAGTCCATGACAGGGGTATTAAGAGAAACTTACAGCACATGTGAATAGAATCAGGCTCTTTATGAAGTCTCCTATATTAATTTTTATTTATGCTACCAAAGCTAAATGAATACTGATATAAGCTGAAGAATAGATATTTCTTTACTATATTGTTGTTAAAGAAATCCAGCCCATCAAGTGATGTAGAGCTAAGGGAAAGAACCCACCTTGGCGCTGTGTGTCAGCAGTATCGCATTAATTGATAATTAATTAATATATAGGAAAGAAACGTGGTAGGTAGTTACACAAATCGTAAACGCAAAACCAGAATTAAAATGACACATTAAGACAAAGTTTTTTTGGCCCTTCAGTCTTCATTTAGATGAAATTGTAGCTCTCTCTGCCTGACATATTTTTTCTTCATAATCTCATTT
>NW_009701373.1:0-7528 GCF_000703405.1 Apaloderma vittatum
AGAAGCCGCTCGGAGCGCGCTGGTGCTTCAACACTCTGTGGGGTGGTGGTAGCGCTCCAGTCTCCCATAACGAAGCAAGTCATACTCGAAGGAAATTACACCTATTCCAGGAGCAATTTACTTTTCCTGCAAGCTCTAGTGCGCTGTCAGAGCTACAAGGTGTTCTCAAGTTAAAATAGAATCCGATCTCTAAAGGTATTTAGCGCTAATTGTAACGTACTTTCTGTATTAAAGTTAAATGCAGGAACCCGGGGCTCCCGCTGTCCCGTTCGTGGAGGCGAATGGTTGCCCGGCACACGCTGCATCTGCAACCCTGGCGTGAGCCCGTGTGCACAGCCAGCAGGGCAGCACATTTTGCCGTGTCTCCGGAGGACAGGACCACACGTTTCAAATAATGAAGCATGTTCTTATTTCAGTGCAAACTACTATTTCAAGTTTTCCCTGTGTACTGGTAGGTTCCCAAGAAACTTTTCACGAAAATTCAGTCCCGTGAGCGTGTAACGACCTGTGGTAAATTCGTTTCCAGCAAGCCAGTTAGTAAGTAAAAAGCAGACTAAGAAGTTAGAGCAAACTGTCACCACATTTACATTTGGAATTAAACACGATCATCTTAGCTGAAGCAACTGAGTAATAGCTGCCAGGTTAATACAGAGTGCATAACCTTATGTCATGGAGAGCAGGGAGCCCCAGTGCGGTGCTCTGAGTCAGATGCTGCTGCCCTTGAGCTTGTGGTGTAAAGGTATCGCTCAGCCCAATGTTGCATTAGGGTGCTAAAACAGAGCGGGGGTCACTTGAGTTGAATCTGCATGACTAATGGTTTTTCATGTTGGTTATGGTTAATCAAGGGTTGTTATATGACAGGTGACAGGTATTTGGCTCGGATTTGCTGGGCTCCTATTTGCATGTTAATTTGCGTCTGATGATGACGGCTGTTAGCGACTTCTCTCTAGGGTCAAATTCTACAGCCACAGCTCTATTCACTTACTCAGGTTATGTCTTCTCTTTCTCTTGTCTCCTGAAAATGAGGAAACTCTCATTTTGTCAAAAAATCTGTATTACAGGCATGAGACAATGTTTTTCTAGTCACCGTAGATGAGTACTGAAATCTATGGTATTTCCAAGAATACTACCTGCTGCAGCCATTGATTCTTCTTGTCCACTGCACAGTGTAAAATGCTACAGGACACATCCCTCTAATACATATGCTGTCAGCCCTGGTCAAATAGCTTTCTTTTCTTCTAGCCATTTCCCACTGAAGTGCACATGTCCTTCCTGCATGAGGGTTGCTTGTGTAAGCTTGATACAGTTACTAGTTTACCTATAGGTGAAATGGGATAATCAAGAGGAATTAAAACATTGCCAATAATCCTAGACCATAGGCAATCTGCTCTGGGTGCTTGGTTTGTTTTCTTCGTACTTACACTTATGAAATGACAGCTGCTATGGAATCACTTCTGTGCTGAAGACAATCTCTGGGTATGATTAAAAGGGAATTGGAATCCTAAGATTCAGGTGTTGCAATGCTTAAATTACAGATATGGGGTTCTGAGAGTACCCCAAACCTCAGTGTTTGGTGCCTTGGCTTTTTGTGCATTAGTAGAGCTCAAGAACAAGTTTCATAGCAATCTTCCTTCCTGATGGGCAAGAAACTATCTAAAATCAGCAACTGAGCATCGTTTTTCATAGAGCAGCCTCCTCTTTATTAACTTTGCTGACTTGTCTTAGATAATTTCATTTCAGAGCACAAGGATTGCTTGTGTTTCCACTCTTTCATCCACTTTTTTGGGCGGGGGGCTTTATTAGTTACTGTGACTCTGCATGGCTCTTGGCACCCACCCTTTCTCCTGCCCTTCTAGTGCTATAAGCTCTGTATTCCTCTTTGGTACACTCACTCTTAAAGTCACCCTGTGTAACCCTTTTCTCCTACACTTATCATGCTTGTGTGATACTAGGTGTCTTCAGAGGAAGTCTGGGCATGAAGTGTGGTTTAATGGGATTGACCTGTGATCTCCAGGAACTGTTTATTAGTTTCCCTGCACACAAACTTACTTTCTCCTCCAAAAAACCTCTAATAAAAATTATGACTGACAGGTATTGTACAATTATTTCAAAGCTTGCTTTGACAAAATGATGTTATGTTCATAGAATCACAGAATGCGCTGGGTTGGAAAAGACCTTTAAAGGTCATCTAGCCCATGCCCCTGCAGTGAGCAGGAACATCTCTACCTAGATCAGGTTGCTCAGAGCCCCATCAAGTCTGACCTTGAATGTTTCCAGGGATGGGGCGTCCACCACCTCTCTGGGCAACCTGTGACAGTGTCTCACCACCCGCAGTGTAAAAATTTTCTTCCTTGTATCCAGTCTAAATCTACCCTCTTTTAGTGTAAAACCATTACCCCTTGTGCTGGCATAGAGTCATAGAACGGCCTAGGCTGGAAGGGACTTTGGAGATCATTTAATCTAACCTCCTTGTCATGGGCAGGGATGCCTCTCAGCTAGATCAGGCAACACATGGAGACCGAATAGGCATCAAACCCACGACCTTGGTTTTATCAGCACCACACTCCAACCGAGTGAGCTTACTGGCCCCCTCTGTCACAACAGGCTTTGCTAAAAAGATTGCTTCCATATCTATTGTAGCTTCTCTTCAAGTACTGAAAGGCTGCATTTTTCTTGTCTTCAGAGCTTTACTTCCATGCAATAATGCCACTTAATCAGAACATGATAGGTGGGAACTCCAGCCCAAGCTGGTCAGCTCAGACGAACCTTGGGTAACTGGAGAGAAACCGTCGTTCAGCATGACTTCACCTGCTTCATATTTCCTGTGACTTTCCCTCATATTTTGTGGTGTGAGATGTCTTCCTTCCACAAAACTCCTCAAACCAATCTGCTTGTATTTCCTTTCCCCTAAAAAACTTCAGGTAGTAATTTACTGCCTTCTCATAGTGGGGCCATTTCACACAGAACCACAGAATCGCAAAATGTTAGAGGTTGGAAGGGACCTCTGGAATTTACATTTTTATGTCACTGGATGGATGGTGCTACACTACAACACTGCTCTCTCAACTTACTCCCACTAAGGCATTTGCCAGTAACGCCCAATCTTTTGTCAATATTTTGCTTTTCAGTGTGCAAAGGCAAACACAAGGAAAAGGTGACTCAATTTCACAGTAAAGTGTCACTGTATATTAATATAATGTGTAATTTCTAAAATACTCACAAATTGACTTTATGTGCACATTTTGGTTGCAGTTCTGTCCTCCTGGGTGACTTGCATCACTTTTTCCTGGACCAAATCACTATGCTTCTGATATGTGTGTACTGTGCTGCTGAGTTGAAATCCTTGATAAATATTTGGAATCTTCCAGTTCCACGTGAACAAGATCTGTGCTGAGTGAGAGATGGCAGCCAAAGAGAAAGCACCAGTTTATATCATCACCCTTAAAGACTACTACATGTTTCTTCTGCTCTGTCCTTCTTTCCTAGTATTTCATAAATGAACCAAAAGTCCTGAAGTGAAATACATTCTTGTTTTGTCCCTCTGCCGCCTGAGGTCTAATTCCTTCTTCTTTAGCCACAAAAATTAGCCCTGCTATGACATGAACAACCTTTACAGTGTGAAGAGCAAAAAATGGAACGTAAGTTACTTTTCTCCTCTGTTCTTTCTCCAGAGGTGTCTTCCTTCTGCAGCTCCTTGTATTGGGAAAGGTTTTTTTCTTTCATCCTATCTGCCACTTCTGCCAGAATCCAACAGCCCCTCCCCTACTGCTGTCCCATGTCGCTGAGAAACAACCTCCTGCATGGGTTTTACTCTTCCTCAGCCAGTTCCCTCCAAACACCATGCTCAATGTTGCTCTCTCGGCTTAAGGTAGGAGAAAACGTGTTACAAAAGGGACAGCTGAGCTTTGGAGTGATTTTTATCTGAAGTTGTGGTGTCTGTTTGACAACTGGTAGTAGCGCAGTCAGGTTCCCTCACTGCACGCATTCTACAAGAGCAGTTCGAGCGATGCTCTGTGGCATACCTAGTATCAGCACACCAGGTTTCATGTAAGGGAGTGCAAAGGTTTTCTTTTTGTTTACAGAATAATTCTGCCAGATGCAACAAGGAAAATACATTTCAGAGCACAACCCTCTCTCTAAGTGCAGCATGTTTGAAATGCCCCCAGCCAGCCTGATTTCTACAGGCTTGAATGCAAAATGTTGCTATGGGAACAAAACCTTCTCTCCACCCAATCAGCTGAAGCAAGGGGTGGGTTTTTTTTAAAATAAAGAGATTGTCTGTATCTGCACTTCACCTTATCAGTCAACACAAGACGGAGAACAATCATTTTCACAGCCAAATAGTGGAAAAATATGACTTGTTGCCTGCCAAAAAAAACCATCTAAGCTTCTTAGGGATGAGAGATTGCGTTCTGATTGTGGAACATGAACAGACAGTAAGACAAACTGACAAATCAATCCCATTTGGCAGCAGAATCAAGGGAAGAAATGGGTGTGAACCTGTTTAAATCTAACTAAATCTTGCTTTGGGAGAGAAAGTTTGAAGACGTCCTCAAAGAATTTGGAAGAGGAATAGATGTAACTGAGAACAAGACTTAACATGATTGTGGGATTGCCTCCTTTACACCCTGAGTGCATGTTGAGACTAAATTTGCGTGGTGACTTGCTTTTCCATGACCTGGTACCCTTGTACCCTGAGACAGCAGCTCTGGTGTCCATCCCACCGCAGGGGTGTCCAGGCGGCTCTCACACAAGCCACAGCCCGGTAGCCTGCAGAAGCCAAGGCCGACATAGGTTTCCCTCAGCGAGGGCCGTGTGCTGCTGCCCCACAGGAGCATGGACCAGCCCCTCGAGCACAGCTCTGCCAGGAAAGCGGCTGTGGACAGAGCCACCCGGTGAGACAAGGCTCGTCCCCTGCCCTGCCAAGTCTTTCACACTCGACTGTGGGTAATGTTTTAATTCAGTGAATGCATGCCGGAGAACTCAGTTCACAGCAAATTAGAAGTAACATATCCTAGCTTGATCCTTTCTTGTATGAAGTAGTCCTTTGGCTCAACTGAGGTTTAGCAACCTGTTAAGCTACAGTAAGTATATATTTAAGTCCTGCCTCTTGTCAGTCTGTAAGCGGAAAAGATATTTCCCAACATCTTTTTTTTTTAAAAAAAGGAAAAAGATCAGTAGTTTTGAGGCCGTTTTTCAGACTAATTAAAATTCTGTTTATTAATAGAGATTTTTCTTCACTATATGAGGGGAAAATACTAAATCAAGCTTTAATAATAATAATAATATCCTTTTTGAAATGTTTTAGACTTTGACTAACACTTTCATGAATGGGAATACAGTAAGTCTTTATTAATGAGTGCTTGAACTATCAATCTTCACTCTTTCTTAGTAATTATAATGAATGAAAGCATACCCTTATCAATCTTGGATTCTGTACACATGTCACATCCTGCCTCTCTCCTGCAGGAGCTGCCAATCTGAAGCTATGAGGCAGTTCACAGAAGGAAGGAAGTAGCTGTCTGCTCGTAAGGCACATAATAAAAATAAAATACTATATGCACAGATACAAAATAAAATACGAGCATCATCGGAGTTATTTTCTTCATACCAATTTTAGAAGAATCATGTGTGCTTTGTGGTCTTTAGAGGTGTATAGAAAATCATAGTGACATAAATTACTGCATTTCAGATCAGCCTACATTCATGTCTAGTGTAAGCTTATTTAACTAAACTTTTTGAAATCATCTGAACCTGATTTAACAATGAGATTTAAAGCAGGAAAATTGCTAGGGTCTATGTTATGGTAAGACCTCAGTGTTTCTCATGTGTGTCGGGGTGTTGTCAGATACGGCGCTAACTCCAAATGAGAGGGCAGGTTCTAGGCTTAGTCCCTTCTGCAGAGGTGGAGATTAAGATCTCCTGTCACTGTGGGAAGTGTAAATCTGAGGATGAGCCTGACTTGAGGAGGGCTTTGAAAAGCATACAGTGGACTAGATAAGGCTGTTGCCTCACTCATATTTCATGTTAATATGAGGAGATGTCCAGTACTGCTGTGTGTGAATCATAAAATCTTAGAAAGAAGGGAGATATTTCAAAATAAGTATGGAAGGAGGTCCTGAGGCCTTTTGTCCACATCACAGTTTTATTAGCTCAGTTATTCAATTAGGAGTATGAGCATTTGCTGTTGCAGCTATCCTAATTTAAAAAAAAAAAAATGGATACAATATGGAAGCTATTTGGTATAAGGCAACTATATTAGTATATTGGCTTCAAGGATGAATGTTTTCAATGTAAGTACTTCCATTACCAGTATAACATGTTCTTACCATCGTGCCTATCCTTGGAGCGTTTTGTCAGTTCAGCTCTTACCCTGAACTTGTTTAACTGCTGTAGTAGCTGCAGCATAACTGAAGGAAAAAGCACGTGGGCTGCAGGAGAGTTGGGAAAGAAGTGGGAGCGCATATTTAAAGCAGTTTTACTGCTGAGGTGCTCATGTGGCGGGCACGCAGCCTCAGTTCCTCCTGATGTGTATCGGTTGTCTGGTCTCACCTGCAGAGGCGCCTTGATGACAATGGCAAATAGTGCAGCAGTAATTTGAATTAATTAAAGGGCTTTGGTTTATCATTTGCAATACTTCATCTTACTGTAACATTTTCAGCTCTCTTGCTATTCGCACTCTTCAAGCTGCAGTAAGCAACCTGAGTGAATCCTCTTTCTAGAACTGTCTTTGTCTCTATTTTCTGGAAGCTGTCACTCAGGAAAAAAAGAGATACAACTACAAAATACATTTTTATTTATGGTGTCCTTTGTTCCTAGAAATCTGGAAGGCACACAATGTTGAACTGTTCCTGCTCCTGTCTGTATGAATGCTTCCATATGTATTTATATAAGGAGTTTTATTATAACTGCAAAAATGTATTGTTATTACTCATTCACAAAGCAAAAGAGTTGGCTTATCCTTGCTAAACAGTATGCTATCACAATTGTGGTATAACTTTTAACTCACTGCAAATTTAGCTGTCATGTTCAGGATCATTAAAGAGCACTTCATGGTTTTATTTTTCAGACAGCCACTCAATTGGTTTTGCTGCTCCTACTTACTTGCCTAAAAATTTTAAATACACAAAGCCAAGTCCTACTACTATTTACATACATGTGTTCCTACTTAAGGCAATCCGAAGACTGATAGCATTGGTTGAGGCAGATACAAAGCTTCATATTTTGGGAGTGAATTAAGGATCCTGTCAGATCCTAGAGTATCTCAGATCAGAATAAAATTGCCGTATTTTAAACAGAAACTTAATAGATTGTGTCTTACCTCTGCCTGCAGAAGAGGGAAATACTACACGATATATTCTTCCCAGTTTCTATACCAAAGGCTATGGCAACTTCTAACAGCTCCATAACAGCTGCCTAACACATCCCTTAGTCATCATAAAACAAACCATATATCCAAAAAGAACATATGCTTGTGTTCAGTCACCTATGAACTCAGAGCAAATGGCCATCAGCAAGCAGTAGGGAA
>NW_009701373.1:7559-39836 GCF_000703405.1 Apaloderma vittatum
AGGAGCGCTAGCCAGACTGGCTTAGCTAATGAAGTGCACATAAACAGCAAACATCCATCATCATAAATTATCCTCAAACTCCCTTTTCGCATGCAGTCATCTCCTTGCATCTAATGCTTCTCAGACAACCTGCAACATCCGTGGCTGGAATCTCACAAAAGACTAGACTGAGTAGGAAACATTCTCTGTAAACAGGCTGCTCATTATAGCTATTTTACCTACTGCCCGATGGATTGATTTGGAACAGTTTATTGCTTACTCACCCTTCTGCCTATTTGAATTAGATGAGTTAGCAATCTGCGTAGTAGTCAGGAATCAAGTGTTTCAGGCCAGCAAAGATTTCAAAACTGCCTTTTTTTTTCTGCCTCCATAGGCTGATGCAGAGGAGTTGAGAATTTTATGTGGGAATATTTTCGTCTGAGCTAATGCAAGATGAAAGAGATTGGCTTTGTTAAATAAGCATCATGTTTAAAATAGAACTTGTATTTCAAGCCTATTTGTAGGAGAAATGAATATGAAAAGTTTGTAGCTTAATAACTGGTTATGGTGTTGTTATTCTGATATATTTTGAATGACTGATAGGCTGAGAGATCTAGATAGATAGACCTTAGTAAAAGAACTCAACTGAAAGGTAAGAGAATTGATACTAAAAAGATAACTTTCCACAGAAAAGACAAGACGAGGGAATAGTAGCAAACATATATTCGCTCAGTATCACTATTTCAAGAGCATCCTCCAGTCACAAGCCCAACAGTATCACAGCGATGTTATTAGTGCAGGTACCCAGCAGTTATTAGTAAAGCAAACATAGACCAGGTGACCCACATGAGTATGTATTTTGAAGCAAGTCAGTAAGCTCAAGGAGTAAAAAACTACTGAAAAGAACAAAATATTCCAGTCAGGTAGAACAGATCAGAATTAATGGAAATACATTGTGCTGTGGCTGAAGAAACAAGCTCAGCCAGAATTAATGCCCCTCTCCGATGTTCTCAAGGCATAATGGCGGGTAGCTCCTCTGTTACTTACGAGATTATCTAAATGTACTTTGCTGAATTCAGCACACAGAGCTGCATTTGCAGTGATTTCAGTAACTGCCATTCTGGTTCACACCTGGAGATTTTCTAAAAGATACAAAAATACATTTGCATTTGGCTTTACCTGCTCCATAAAGTAATTCTCTCCCCAGCTGCCATCAAAATAAGGCCAGCCTTTCCCAGAGCTGGCTATCTCAGATACAGTGCTGGTGCATCCAAGAAATATTTTACATCTCTTAAGTGCACTGACATTTGAGAGTGCCTGCCCTCTGGAAGGCTGCCTGGGCTGTAGATCTTTTATCAAACTGGGTTTTTACTTCAGTTTTGCATTCTGGCTAAGTTTACAGAATTCTTAATTTTATTTAAATAATCAGATATTAGTCCTGGCTCAGGAAAGCATTTAATATTGTCCTTGAATCCTTTAAGCACTTGCTTCTAAATGCTTGAGGTTTACTACATGTTGAAATTATTTCTTGGACTTACACCATACAGTGCTAGACTATACTGAAATGACTTTCTGTCTTTCTTAACATTGCTTTCCACTGTCTATGTAGAAGAAAAGCAGTTTTGAAATCTTCATTGCTGAATTACTTCCCAATCCACTACCAAAATCTTCTCCACACGAAAGGTATTCTGAGGAGCAGATCCGCTCTCGTTATAAAATACCATACAGGGCACAGCTCTCAACAGTGCCTGCAGGTGTGTACATCCCTTCAAAATATGGCATAACTTGGGGGATGTGAAGAACCACGGCCAACTTTGAAACTCTAACAATGACCCACTTTTGAGAGCAGCAAGGATTTGGGAACATGGAGATGCAGAATGAATGGAAAAATATTGCTCTTCTTTTCCCACTTGTGTACCTTTTAGGGGTGTTGACACATGAGATGCTTGGGGCCTAGCTCAGCTGCTGGCAAATTGTTTACCTCTACCTTGCCTATAGCGTGGCTCCTTAGATGACAAATGAGGTAAATTCACATAAAATAGGTAGTGTGACTATCAACCAAACAGGTAGTGCGACCACCCAACATCCGCCCCCCAGCCAATAATTGGAGCTAGTGCCCTTCCTACACAAGGAGAAAATACTATTTTAAACTATAGTAGTAATAAGAATATAAAGCAAAAATCTGGCAAAGAAAACATAACTTTTCCCAGAGCCATTTGAACATCAAATCAGGCCCCTTAATTACCAAGTACAAATAAAGCTGTCAGGCATCTACTGACAGTTTTTTAAAGTGATCTTTAGTACACAGCATGAAAAGAAATATAACTTCAGCATGTGGTGTCAGATCAAACAGTTTGTCTGCCGTCAATTAGAATGAAAGAATATATTAAATATTGAGATGATGTTGTATTTCAATACAAAGTTGGAATCTCTCAGACTTGAAAAGGCTTTTGTAAAGATAAGCTCCATTTAAAGCTCAGCAATGTAATCTGTGACCAGATTGAGGACTGCAAGCACCAGCATTCTCAAAAGTGAGACACTGAAAAGACAACTTTTGTTTAGTTGGCATTTTCCTATCTTTTAACTCAGTAGAATATGCTGTGAGTGGTATACGGGCTGTGCAGAGCAAAATGGAAAGTCATGCATGGATGGCTGTGTTGAATTAGCCAAGTACTGTAATGTTTATTACGTCATAAAACCCATCATATGAAAATCAGTTCCTCCCACAGAGGTTGTTGTTACGTATTTTGGCTGTTGAATGATAAATCAAATGCTAGAACCAAAGTTCTATATCTATGTGCCTTGGCATAGGATTTTTTGAGTTTTTTTGCAGTTACTCTACACAACTATGACTTCTTGTTTTGACAAATGTAAATAAATCAACTATGGCAGCATGTATTGACTGCTTTAACTCCTGTAGGCCGGCAGGAGAAGGGAGGGGAAAGGCCACGTACCAAGTAGAGCAGGATTCAGTAAAGCCACGGAATGACATTACTTTCTGATTAGAAAAAAAAAAAAGGTGCGATCTTAGGCAGCATGGACAACTTGTAATGATGAAGCAACCTTTCACCTCATGATTTGGTTTATTATTTTCAGTAGGTCTGCTGGCAAATGTAAGGAAGTACAAACACTATTGCACAAGCGCTGGAACTAAGGAAGCCCCCATGGCCTCATACACCCACCAAAACAATTCTGGATTTTTCCTCCCTACATCACCTCATCACGTGCCCTATTTCTTCCTCACACCCTAAATTCGCCTCTGCTTTCAGTGCTCCCTGCCTGCTGTCTCACTGGTTCCCACATGCTTGCTGAGGAGTGGGGGTCGACCAGGCAGCACAAGGGACTGTGAGGCTCGTACAAGCAGCCTGTCTCCTGGTGAGGTATTAATTCACTCTTTCTCCTTTACCCAGGTGTCAGTAATTAAAAAATTGGTAGGAACTTGATATCACTGGTGTCCGGTACTTCTCACTTCCTGCTTGGCACTGCACTCCCATTTATTAAACGGTTAGCGCCAGAGAGCCTGACTTCGAAGCAAAAAACAGCATCATGGTGGTGCCAAATTCTTCACAGGGCTCATGCGTTAGGAAGCCAAAGAGTCAGACAGCATTGTGTTGATAAAAACCCCTTACTGTACAGCGCTTATCACACAGTCTGTTACAGAGGCAGTGTAATTTTGTTTCCTTTAGCTAGTTCTGAATGACGGGGTGTATCAAGAGTAACAGAATCAAAATAAAGCTTGTGCCACTAAAGAATTAAGGCCTGACACATCAGGTAAGTTGTACAGAATGTGATATTTTAATGTAGTTGGAGTTTTTGACAAGCAACTATAAAATACTAGGGTTTTAGAGCCACCAAATACTAAATTAAGAGTGCAGCTACAGCTTGTGCAAAGGCACCCTGCCAGTTTTATGATGACACGGCATTATGGCTTGTTCAGTGGCTGCCTGGAACAGCCTTACTGGGGTTTCCAGCCCTGGTCCGGTCTGTGAAATGAGTGCACACACTCCCCTATCAGTCAGCAAAGCCTTCTGCAGGGCAATTTTTCACTAAACAGGGTGTTATTTTAACACTAGGTGCTTTCTGGCTTTGCTGTGACCTTGCAACACAGACAAACAGACCTGTAGTCCCCTTAAGTTTTTCTGACGACAGTCAGAAGTAAATACATTTTAAAAATTAGCACCAAAGCATATACAAGAGGAAAACACTCATCTTTTTAAATTAAACCTAACATCACAAGAAATATCACAGGAGACAGAACCTAATGATACTCCTGCCTTAGATTTCTTTGTTTCATTTTAATTCTAATTTCCCATTTGTCTGTATGCTTTTAAACTGATGGTGAACCGAGCGATGACGAGTATCCCTTGATGATCAGGGAACAAAGTCTCGGAACAACTCTTGAATCTGTAGAAACGGAGAAAACTGGGAAAAGTCAGAGACTAAAAGTAGAGCAGAAGCTTCCATCTTTCCTTAACAGCCCCCTGCCCTGACTACACCTACCCCAACAAAAAGCACTTATCCTTATCAGATAGTGCAGTGTGAGCCACCAAGCTTTTTAAAATCTGTATCAGCTTGTGAGCAGGTTATCATCAGCTGAAAAGATTGAGAGTCATCAGAGAGGGGTGGTGAGCAAATGCTGCGCTGTAGCATGTTCTTCCCCACAGCTGTCATCAGTGTTGCTGCACCTCTGAAAGAACAGATTCTCCAGTTCTCAGGTTCCCCTGAGTGGAAGAAAAACAGTATGTAAGCACTTATCTTCTCACTGTTGCCTCTAAAGTTTGGGCAGTTCTTACCGAGGAGGTTTGCATGACAGCTGTGAGGCTAAGTCAATACCAAAGTACATGAAGAGCCAGTATATGGTCCAGAATTGGATGGTGAAAGGGCTGACAATACAGAACAGCTTATTATTTTTATTTTGTATCTAAAAAAAAAGGCTCACAGCATTCATATCAATTAGGATTTGTTCTTTGATCATCAGAAACTGAGGAGAATGTGTAGGATGAACATTACGAACCTGGCGTGTTTAGATGCCAGTGAACCCCAGGAGTGGTAGGAGAGTTGGCTGAGGGGCCTTCTTTTTCACTGGCTTTGATTTTGAAGGTACTGGAGAAATTCCAGGAGACTGGAAGAATACTTATGCCATGATAGTATGTAAAATCTTGAAGTGACTTGATTAAGATAAATATACTTTAGCAGTGACCAGGAGTGTGGAAACATGTACTGGTAGAGACAACAGGGGGTGACAGCACTCCAAGAATTAATGTTGTCTGAGACTTGGCAAAGAAAACTTATTTCATCATTTCAAATTACAGGTTTGCACAGGTAAACATAGAGATGTAACACACCTAGATGATTGCAAGGAGTTTAATTTTCTACTGTGTAAAACTTGATGAAAAGTTATCAGTATTCCATGTCAGAAAAACACTTGCTAAGTGGTTTAAGATCTGGCTAATTCAGCAGTTCCCATGCATATATTATTTTATTTACCTCTTCCCCCTTTATCTCAAGTATACGTCCCATCCTATCCTCCCTCTGAGTGTTTGCTAACATAACTCAGCAGCTCTTAAACTAAAGGGCTGTGTCTGAGAGCAGAGCTGGAGCTGCGCCCAGCAGGTGAGGTGGGAAGCATAGACAGATCTGGAGAAGAGGGTGAGCAGTACCAGCCCTGGAGTTGGAGGAGCCCAGGGTTGCTGCAAAGTGCCGAACTTCAGCCAGGCTTCTCAGACGGGACTGCTCAGATGGGACCACTGCCTTCAGAGCAACCCAAAGCGAGCTCCCTGCGCAATCCTGCAGCAAACAAACAAACAAAAGTCTAGAATATCCTTGACTCCTTGCTTCAGGCATGACAGGAATAAAGTAAGCAGGAAAAAAATGATTTTTGCACTTTGTATATAGAATTAGTATGGTAGGTATTCTTCATTCTGAAAAGGCTGATGAAAAATCAGGTAGGGTAGAGAAACACAAATATTACAAGGGAGAAGTGCTTTTCACGAAGAGATTGAGGATTCCGTCTGTTTAGCTTGTCAACAAGAAAAGTGAGAGGTGACTTGATCACGGTGTACAAGTGCTTTCCCAGGCAGAAAATACTGGGTAGTCATCACTTCTCTCAGCTCACAGAGGAAGACAACAATAGGATCCAGTGGCTTAAAGCTGGAGCCAGACAAATTCAATTAGAAATTAGCACCAGCTTTATAATGGTGGAGGCAACTTCTCATTATGACCAAGGAGAGGTGGTACCACAGTGTCAGACATGATGTTTTGCAGAATATGTGTTTTAGCCAAACCTGGGAGGTTTCACTGAACTCTGAGAAACATAAATGTAAGTTAGTAATTTCTAAGAGGAAAGTTTAAATGGTCAAACACCTTTTTTTTTTTTTTCATTCTATTTTGCTCAATTCACAGATGTCTGTCAGACTAGGAGAACAAGAGGAAATCTTTCCTGTCTCTGTGGGCCACTCATTTAAAAATAAAATGGCCAAGAATGATGTGCTAGCAGGACAAAATGGAAATCTCGGATCTTTTGCTCAGTTCCTTCATGCTGGTAAGCAATCATGCAACTTTCCTGTTAGTTAGAAAGTCTGGGGGAAGAAAATGAGACCACCTTTAATTAGATTGGAGATTGGATTGATGCGACTGCATTAATCACTCAGCTCTATCAGTACAGTATTAACACCCAGAAGGGCAACCTTCCAGGATTAGACAGGGCAGGGGAGAGGCAGACAGCCAGCGCAGGAGAAGGGAGGGCAGGGTCTGATGCAGGACATCAGGAGTGGCACAGGCCCCTTGGCTGTGGCTGAGGGGAGATGGACAGGAGACAGCACATGGACCTGCAGGGCCAGTCCCTGGAAGGAGGCGGCACAGTGAGGGAATTGCCTTAAAGAGGAGGGAAGGTAGCCGACAGCATGCAAGAAATCGGAAAGATGCACGGATGCACCTCAGAGCAATAATACGTGAACCCATCAACAGGTTCAAGAGAAGCAAAACTGTTATCTGTGGAGAGTTTCCCTCTGCTTTCCTCTTAGAATTGATCACAAATACAAAATCTGTTTGTGCTACCAGCCCCCCACTGCCTGCTACAGTCATTGCCATAAAAGCAGTACCTCCTGCTGCGGAGAAGCCAAACTGCAGGAAGAGGTTGCTCCTGTATCTCACCGTCTATTGTTGCAGTGCTCTCCACAGCGTGGGGCTTCCCAGCAAAAATGCAACAATCCGGCAGAGCAAGTGAAAAGCTTTTCAGTGCTCTTCACGGCTTCGCTAAAACACGGAGACAAAACACTTACGCACACCGTGGGCTTAGGCTTTCTGGACCTGCTGTGGCATGGCTTGTGGGGAATAAATGAGGACAAGTGGGAGTTCCAGGCAATGCCAGAGATGAGAACAGGTCCCCTACAGACTAAATGTATACCAGAGCTAAATAGCTACCAGAAGACAATTAAAGGCTCAAGCAACTCAATTGATAAACACAAATAATCCCTACAAACATCCATAGGTATCAAGGTACATGTGTTTATCAACCCTTTCTCTTAGGAAAGTTTGTTATTTTAATTGATAATTCTTATTTTAATGTTATATTAATTGAGGCACAGGGGAAGGACAGAGAGGAGGACAAGACAGTCCTACAAATACACTGACAGCTCCTTGTTAACCCTGGCAAGCTGCTGAGGAGCGATATTGTCTAGATGTCTGTGAAATGTCTTCTCTGGAAGACCTGTCTGAATTCTCACACACAACTGCTCGTCTACTGAAGGTTCTAAATGTTCGATTCTAGGCGGTGCATAGTGGGTGATACAAATTGTTTGTTTCCTTGGTATCTTTCTGTATCTATACGCTATTTTGTTAATTGCAGAGCAAGAAGTTAATTATACTGTAGAATTATGCATTGTGATGTGAAGGTGTTCATTTTGCCCAGCGTGCTGTTAGACAAATTGGCAAAAGATCTGCTGCTGCAACCAGGCCTGGACAGTCAGTTACGGCTTGTGGTTTCCTATCGCTGAGTAACAACAGTAATTACAATCCCCACTAATAGGAGCTACAAGTACGGATAAATACGTAAGTACAGATAAGAACCCACTAGGGCTTTAGAAGAAACGAAATTTTACTCAACATAATTTAGCAAGTGTTATAGGAGGGACTAATTGCTGCTCCTTATTTTTCTTTTGCAGGTATTTAACTGTGCTCGTGGGTTGGGTTTGGAGCATCCAGACCTTGTTTGGCTGCGATGGAGGTGCTCACTGTTTTGGTGTTTGATTTTTGGAAACCAGTTCATGCTTTTCTTCAGCCGCCACAAGCAGGGCTCCAGCTGCAGCACAGGTAGGTGACGGGGCCATAGCCAGGCCCCTGTAGCTGTGGTAAGGTTGTAGCTGTGGTAAGGTTGTAGCTGTGGTAAGGTTGTAGCTGCGAGGTGGCCACTATGGTGTGGGTTACACAGCAATTACTTTTCTGTCCTTTCTTTTGTAAGCTGCGGTGGTAAGTAGCGAGCAGCAGAGATGATCGTGCTTCAGAGAAGTTTTCCAGCTCTGGGGATGAACGCTGTTATCAGCACAGAGTCGATAGATGCTCTAATGCTCTAGATTGATAGATGCTCTAATTGATAGATTGATAGATAGATAGATTAATTGATTGATAGATGCTCAGATGCTCTAATGCTCTAGATACTTGTTCGGATACGAGTGGGTGGCTGGCACCTTGCCACAAGGACAGATTCAGGACAGAGGTGTGCATGGTAAGCAGAGCCAGGTAGCCCACTCCCAGCGATGTGAGCACCGTGGCGGAGTTGTTGCTGTGGATTCATGTGAGCATGGCAGTGACAACGCACACAGATCCAGGTCCAGCGGGTAGTACGGTTCCCCAATCACCAGGCGAAGCTGGATGTTACATTTGGGATCCATCTCTGTGCCTTGGTTTTGTTGGCTATAGATGTAAATAACCGTAGACGGCTGTGGGACAGCCCAGCCATGGTGCTGAGCGGAAGCCAACACCAACATCTCCTGAGCTGCCCCTCCCTGGGGCACACACAGAGCTCCGGGTCCCAGCCCCTGTGCCACCGGGTGCCTGCCTGCCTGCCCACCTACCACAAGTTTTGCAATCCACTTTGATGAGTGCGAAAAAGGAAGCTGTGCTTACTTTAATTTTTAATTCAGCTCTGCTAATTGGTTACAGCGAGTACTAGTTGGATGCGGAATTAATTTTTGCCCTCTGGAGCTCTGTACTTTTAAATGTGTCACAAGACACGTTGCAATTTACTACGCAGTTTGAAGCAATTCCGCCAGGACACGTCGGTTTCTGTTGCAGCTTTTCAACCTAAACTTTAATGGCCAAATCAAGCTTTAAAAGCCCAAAGACTAATAGACATGTAAGGAAATTTTTTTAAAGAAAAAAAAGTTGGAAAAGATCCATCAGAAATTATTTTAAGTTCTTCATTTAAGTCCATTAGAAATAATTTGAAGTTGATCAAACACACATTTGACAGTTGACATTTCCTGTTAGTGTTTACAGCAACAGCACTGCAGGACAGAGAGCCCCAAAGTGAAAAAGCTCATTTACAAAAATTAAACCAAATCCCACTGGAGGGACATGCAAATTAAACAGCAAGAGTTAAAGGAAAACCAGGTTGATTTTCAATGTGATAGCTAAAAAATAATAAAAATTTTAAAAGTACTAATACCTTCAGACTGAACTATTTCAGACAGTGTAAGATTATGTCCTGACCTGCAGTCCATGGCTTTTATCTCAGCCCTGTGTCTGAGTCAGTGTCAGCTCCATATGACTCTCCCTTAGGCTTTAACTCTCACAGCTGATACTGAGCAAGTAAAGAAAGCTTTTTCTAAGGCAGAAGAAATAAAGTCAGATATTCCTCTAACTCTTCCTTTTTCAAATGAGTAAAAAATTTGAATTTTTACACTTTAATATCGGAAATCTAAATCTTGTTTTACTTCTAGTGATTTGATTTCTTGCTCATTAAATATACAAATGTGAGTTGATACTGTTAATTTGTCTGCCATTCTGGGTCTGATTTTTCGCAGGTTCTTTGATTCTCAGACTTAGCAGTAAGAGGCCGGCAGCATCCACGAGCAGCTCCTTTCCGAAAGCTCTGTCTCCCCCTTTCAGGACAGTGTCACCATCCTCTCTGCAGGCTTTGCTTTTAAAGGGTGCTTTGGTAGTTGGGTTTCTTTATGGAAGAGAGAGAAATTCAAGGGCAAGTAGCAAATCTTCCTGCAAGTCTGGTGGAGATTTCCTTCTCCTGTATCATTCTTGGGAGGTTTTGCTCCTCAGTCAGCTTGGCAGGATTCAGTAGCCTTCACGCCGGTGTTTGACGCCAGTGCAGATGTCCGGGGTCTGTTTCAGACGCCTCCTGACCTCCAGCATCTGTAGGTCCCGTGTGTGACTGGGCAGTTCCACCCCTGCCTGGGATGTTTAAGAGAAGGATGGATGTTGTGTTGAGGGACACAGTTTAGTGGTGTTGATAGGGCTAGGGCAAAGGTCAGACTTGATGATCTTGAAAGTCTCTTCCAACAGAAACTGTTCTGTGATTCTATCACTCAAAGCATATGCTCCCTCTCCATGATCTGTAACAGGCTTATTTTAGTGGCAGCGGTTTTGTCCTCTGTTTTAATAATTATTCACAGAAAATTGCAGATTCTTGAATGGAGAGGTGTGTTTTCCAACTGCCAGGACAGATTCCAGCTGGAGAGACCTCTGAAGCCACCACAACTTCCGGGTGCGAGGCAAAGCTCTTGGTGTCACCTGCATCTCCTCCTGTCCACGAAACAGAAGAAAGAGCACAACTCCCTCATCAGCTTCTGTTTCTGGTTTCAGACTTGCTCTTCTGCACAGATTCACATTAATAATGGGCTCTCTGGGGCACAGACATCCTGAAATTAAGCTTGGATACACCCAGGAGGCCAAGCGTGCTGCCAGGAGTAGGCACCTGATTTAGACCCACAGTGACGAGGTTCAGTTTGAGATTCAGAGGTGATCTCTCCTGCCAGGGGCGGAGAGGTCTCTCTCTCAGGGAATTTTTGTGCCAAGTGGCCCGAGACACCCTTAGGCTGGGTCCCACAGAGACCTGAAGGTCAGGCTGGAGATGTTCAAGGTCAAGCTGAGGTGTGCCAAACAACAAAAACCATCTCACTTGTGCCAGGAGAGGTCTTACTGCTGAGTTGTGGGCGAGCGAGGTGTACCTGAGGTTCATGCCATAAAACCCTCGCACTTGGCTTTTTTAATTTGTACAGGAAAGCAGCTCCATGAACTCACCAACAGGAGTAAAGAAATCCTTTTCCTTTTTGACACAGCTGCCTCAAATTAAAACATGCTATGGTTTTCTTGCTTCCTCTGGCCTTGTTTCCCCGCAAGACACGAGGGAAGCGCCACACAGACAGATATTGCTGAATTTGGTTTTGCCTCATTGCATTTTTTACGGATGGCAACCCTCAAACAACAAACTATTAATAGGCCTGTCTCTCTGAACGCTCAACCACATGAGACTTCATCTGTTACATTCCGACTGTGTTTGATGGATTGTTACTCCATCAACTAAAAATCCTTTGGGCTATGAAGGATATAAAATAGTCCTACAACCCCTCGCCCTAAAAGTAATATTTAAAATATGTATCACAGGAAAAAAATGAGTAATCCATTAGAGGAGTGGGAAAAAAATGATACCACAGACAGAAAGACATAGATAAAATATTCTAGCAATATAAAGCAATGTAAAACAGAAGTCTCTTGAGCTGCAATTTGCTTAAGTGATGTTAACAGTAGTACAGATTATTTAAATAGATTTTGTAACTGCTGTTGTTATTACCAGAAATTAAATTACACTAAGATAATAATGTAGGGGTTTTGTGGCTAATTTACAGAAAGAAAAAGATAGGCTCCTAAAATTTTAGTTTGCTGCATATCTTTCTTAATGAGAACAAATTCCAAACCACTTAGATTTTAGAAGCAATTTGTGAAGCTGTCTTGTAATTATTGCTCCTGCTCTAAACACTTGCTTAAAAATTGGCCAACAACTCTTATTTTTGCTCATGTGCACACAATAGAAGTTTTATTTGTAACACCAAAATCAGTCTCTTCTGCCTTAGCAGGTTTGCAGTGTTGGATAAACTGATCTAAATTAAATGATTCATGATTTTAATTAACAAGCAAGAAACTCTGAATAGAGTATCAGCTTTTAACTTGTATTACATACCAACATAATTTGACCAAGCAAGTTTAGTATTGTGCTGGAAACTTTGTGATGCAAATTTCCAACTAAATATAGTCTTTAAATTTTGTATTTCTTTTTCCTACTAAAAGTTTATCTATGTTCATTCGTGTACACACGTATTGTTTATCACACATGAATTCCTCTTCTGATTTATTTCACTCTGTTGATATTTAATAGGAGAAAAAATGTGAATCAAAACCTCTAAGTAAAACGCATGAGGAAATTATAAATCAAAGTCTTAAAGTGCTTTTTCAAAAAACGAAACTGTCTTACAGGTAATTATTACATATATAAATTTTGAAAACATTGCTTTTTATCTCAAAATTCTGCTTTCATTCTTCCCTCTGTGTTTTTTGTATGTGAACAAAGCTAAGAGCACCTATAAAACTCGTCAGGCTGGGAAATGATGTTACGTGGGTTCAAGCAACTCAAAATGTTTGGCTCTTCAGCAAAGCGAAGTCTCTAGAGGCTCCAAGATCCTCTGCAGGCCGAGCATGTTGGTGTTGCTGCTGGCAGCTGGGAATGGCATGCACAGCAAAGCATTCCCTTCCCTGAACTCCTTGCTGAAATTCGGCTGGAAGCAAGAGCCACCGTTAGCTCTGGTGCATGGGCCATGCTCCACTTGGGAACCGGAGGGTGGTGTTCAGAGCTCAGCAGGTCTCGGGGAGGAAATCTCCACTGGGCATGTCCCCGCTGACACACGTTGCCCTGATCTCTTCCACTGAGACAGGCTTCACCCTCGTGCAACATGGCATTTACTGTGGGGTTTGTGTGAGGAGCCTGAAGTGCCACTTAAAGGCTGACACTCTCCCCCACACCTCAAAGTACCCACTTTTGCAAACACCACATGAAGGGAGGAGAACATTTAGACTTGCAGTTGTTTTAACCTCTTAGCAAAGCAAGGATCTCTTCCCTCTCTCTCCCTTGGTTGCCAGCAGAATAATAAGCCCCACAGATTTGGTAACTCAAAGGTTTCCCTTTGAATGCATCACAGCTGTGGAAAATATACACCCCATCTTTCTGGGCTGATGACTTCCAATTGTATCCAAAACAATAATTCCTGTAATTTCCACTCACGACTGCTTCCCAGCATCAACCTTAGCAGGAAACATCCCAAAAACTAGAGCCTGAGCTTATATGACATAGAAATATGACATGGTATCTGAATGTTCTCAGCGTGCCCTCAAGTTGCCAGGTGGGCAGAGTGTACAGAGCCAGTAGTACAGCACAGATTGGGCAGAAAGGACCTCCTCTCTTGGTAGCTTTCTTAAATAGTCTAGGATGTCCTCACCTGCCAATGATTTCTCCTTTTGATGTAGCTAGAAATGGTTATGAAATGTTAATTCTCTGTTCTTTACTATGAGGGTGGTGAAACACTGTCACAGATTGCCCAGAGGGGTAGTGGAAGCTCGATCCCTGAAGACATTTAAGGTCAGGCTTGATGGGGCTGTGAGCTGTTTGATCTAGTTCAAGATGTTCCTTCTTACTGCAGGAGGGTTGGACTGGATGACCTTTCAGGGTCCCTTCCAACCCAACGCACCCTATGATTCTATGCTGCAAACTCTTCAGTGAGATACTGGTTCTGCCCCTCTCCTACATCTTGTCTGGTGAAGTAATGTTTTGCCAAACCGAGCTACGGTGACTTCATTAGCTGCTTCCAGCATCACGGCTGATAGTTAAGTCCTGAGAGCATGGAACAGTGTTGTTTGTACTCACCCACAGCACAGGTCTTCTGTCTGCAACGCAACCTCCACCTGCTTCTACGCAGCCAGGGCGATTTTGGGGTCTTCAGATCAAAAGCTGGAGTTAGTGAGCGATGTGCTGCCAACGGATCCTGTTGATGGAGCCCACTCTTTGCTTTAATGCTGTGTTGTGCTGACCTGTGCTGTTGGACTACCAGGGTCTGGAGAAGCTCTCTGCTGGCAGAGAGTCAACCCCGGTGATGGGACTGGGCAGCACATCCTGCTGTGCAACGCCGGCTCGCTCGGTGTGGCGGGTTGCTGTGGCTGCAGAGCCGTGTTACACGCCCCAGTACTGACCTACTGTTGCATGAGGAGATGGTCTCCTGAAGCTTCTTCCTCGGTGACTTTCCACCCCAGTGTCTCACAGCCAGTCTCAGCTGTGTGGGGCAGAGAGGCACAGCCCCAGGCAGCAGCGAGGGAGGATGCGGTGCCCCCTTGAGCGAAGGGCTCCAGGCCAATGCCCGAGGCTGAGCCGAGCACGCTGTCAGCACAGCAATAGCTTGGAGGCAGCTACAGTGAAGGGCTCAACCGGACCGTTGGGAAGTGGGAAGCTACTGTTAAAAGCAAAATTTTAAAATAAAAGTGAGTTTCAGCACTCTGCTGCACCTTTTAATGAGATGGTTCCAATGTCAGAAAGTTGTTTCTTTTAAAACTCACATTTAGTGCAACGGGAATATTCTTGCCAGTGCTTCAGTTGCACTTGGTTGAAGACACCATCTGCTGTGACTCTTGGCCAGCTTGTCATTTAAAATGTCATTTAGACTGGAAAGCAACTCAGCCCGGATATGGAGGCAGATGCCATCAGCAAAGGTGAGCTTCCGTAAGTGAATGAGGTGGCTGATAAAAAGACTGAATTGCAGAAGCATTTACAGAGAGCCCTGTGGAAAACCGCTGATTTTTCTGCATATGCTTTATTTTCTGTACATGCCTTATGCAATCTATCTCGGAGAAGCAATATTACAAGAGATGTCAGTGAAATTCTGCATTTAAAATCCAGCTTTGTGCTGAGGAAAGCAGGAAGAGCCATTTTCTGTCCTCTCCAGAAACAGGATTGATGGTATTTTCCAAACCAAACTGCTGAGTCCTAGGCTTGCTTCAGTGGTATAGGACAAGCCCATTTTCCTGCCTTTTAGTGGAGTATTGCTGCACAAAAAGCTGTTCAAAACTGTTTGCTCCCTCAACGTTTCTGTTCCAGCTGACAACAAACCAACTCTGAGGCCTCTTTCTTCAGCACAGGTGTAAGAAGTTACCACATTCGTGCCTGTCCCCTGAATACTGAGGCTCATCCCCAGCTGTACCTACTGCCAGGTGTTCAGGCTTCAAACCAAACCAACCACAGGATGAAGAAGGGAGAGGAATGAAATACGGAGAAAATTGATTAAAAAGAAGTAGAAGCTAGAACTAACAGAGTTAATTGCTCTACCCAGGTTTGTGCCCACAGGGCGCGTATAGATGAGTGTCAGTAATGAAGCTCTTCAGCAGCCTGGGGCAGTCTTGGTTCTTAAGGGCAAGTAATCTATCAAGATGAAAAACGTGAAGGAGTCCTTTCCATGTGTGCTGCTCGGTATGGCTCAAATTGCTTTTCATCTGTGCTCTGTGCTTTCGTTGACTTAAAGGAAATTAAACATTACCTTTTTTTAATTGGATTGGTTTGGAGATTTCACTAAGTGTTACTTCCTAATAATTTAAAGACTAGAACTAGCTTAAGGCAATTAAAACTAAGAGAAAACCAAACAAAACACCTTTAAGTAACTAATTAATCCAGAATTTGATTTAAAAAGGAAGCAACTGGGGGTTAAGTGACCCAGTCAGGTGGGGATGACAAGAAGCCAGTACAGAGCCAGCAGTGCAGCCGCTAGGGTGGCTTACTGGGGATAGAAATAGTATTTTTTTATCTTCTTCACAGGCAAGAGCAAGAACATACTATGTTCAAAACCCTTCTTACTCATAAGATAATTTTTATTAATTAGTGTACAGAGCACGGGTGCTGCCAGGGGCTGCAGGGTCACCTTCGTGAGGGGAGGCCAGGGGTGCCCCAGGCCAGACATGGCAGCACCTCTGGGAAATAGCGTCTAAGTAACGACAAAAACACTGCACAGGGAGAAGAGGGTGGGAAGAGAAGCGTGCAGCAGCCACAAAAACACCAAGGTGAGAGCAGGAGGAGGGTGAGGAGGTTCTGCAGGTGCCAAAGGGGAGAATCCCGGCAGCCCCAGGAGGAGCCCACACTGGAGCAGGCAGGTATTGTCCAACAGGAACTGCAGCCTGCGGAGAGCCCACACTGGAGCGGGTTTATCACGCGGGGAAGACCCATGCTGGAGGTGGGGGAATGCACGAAGAAGGAGCAGCAGAGCTGTTATGGACTGACCACAACACCCACGGTCCAGCACCACTGCAGGGGGCAGGCAGAGGGGTCAGGAACAAAGACGTGAAGTTGAGCCTGGCCAGGGGAAAGTGTTGGTTTGTAAATTTTTGCCTTTGTTTCTCACTATGCACATTTTCAAGTCAGAGAACCACAGATTTGTTGAGGTTGAAAAGACCTTTAACATCAAGTCTAACTCTTAACCTAGCAATGACAGGTCCACCACTAAGCCAGGTCCCCGGGCACAGCATTGACACGGCTTTTAAATACCTCCAGGATGATGACTCAGCCACTTCCCTGGGCAGCCTGTTCCAGCGCTTAACCACTCTTTCAGTGAAAAAATTTTTCTTAATTTCCAATCTAACCCTCTCCTTGCTGCAACTTGAGGCCATTTCTTCTTGTCCTGTCACTTGTTACTTGGAATAAGAGACTGACCCCCACCTTGCTAAAACCTCCTTTCAGCTGGCTGTAGGGAGCAGCAAGTCAAGTCTCTTTTGCTCATGTTGGTAACCAGCAAACAGTCTCCCCATCTTTATCCCAACCCATGAGCTGTGTTCTCCCCCATCCAATGGAGGGGGTGGAATGAATGAGGGGCTGGGTGGGCATCTCACCACCATCAGTTATCTACAGACCAGGTCATCAGATACAGGAAGCCTTGTGAAGAGCGCAGCTCTGCTAAAAAATAGTAGCAGGCTGTAATAAGAATCAATCAACTACAAGATACAGAAAAAAAGCCACAGCCCCACCAACACTTTGAAATATGAACAGGTTCTGTTACATTTTACTTCTCCGTCTCTCACAACAGTACGCATTTTCAAACTTTCAAAGACCTTTAAAGTTTTGTTGCAACAGTGCAAACTGCCCATCCCAAATCCTGTGAGAACATGTTCTAACGAATCTCAGTAACACAAAAGTAACAAAAAAGATTTTTGTGACAGGGAGCCCTTTGCTTACGGCTGAGTTTCTTTAGGGGCTGAGATGTCATTTGATGACTGTAGCCTTACAAGTTTTATATTATGTATCGTACTACACTGTAATACAGCAATGCTTGCATACTCATGCACAAAGAATTTATGAACAAAACCTATAATCCTTGATTGGCCTTATTATTCTAACTTGTCTTATAAATATTTAAAAAAACTGGCTTCCTAAAATAGCACAAGTAGTTCATTATTTGCCACACAGAGACTATAGTAGGATAATGTTCAAGATGAGAATCCTGTATTTCAAATTTATATTTGTATTCTATTGAATAGCATAAATGTGGCAAGTGACTAGCACAGGAATAGTTGTCATGCTAAAAAAAAGATTTTTAGGGCTGCTTATGTGAAGACAATAGCCACTGACAATATGATTTGACATTGCCTTGAAGGACATGGATTATGGGTGTTGACAGGGCTAGGAAAAAGTGGGACTCTATGATCTTGAAGGTCTCTTCCAACCAAAACTGTTCTATGATTCTACGATAAAAAGACCAATACCTCGACGAGATTAAGACTTGTTATGTATTCTGTTCTCTACCTCTTCCCAATGTTTTCTCACTTGTTTGCCTCCCAATTCAATAAACTAAACTACAGCTGTTACAGGAGGCTTTTATTTTGAACAAAACCAGTGAAAATACAATTTACACTGAAAGCCAAGGCAGATGCATGTCACATTTGTTATTTGCTAGCTGTTGTAGGTGGGACCCACTCTTGTATCTTCTTGCGAGTAGTAGAGTAAGGTACGTACTGTCCGGGAGTGCCACTCAGATTGAATTTATGGTTCTCCCAGATAAATTTACGAGCAACTGGTGGATGAGTAGTTGGAGGGTCATCCGTCATTGAATGAAGCCAGCGATGCCTTAAGAGGAAAAAGACACATTATTATTAAGGAACATTATATGATCCATAAACAAGTCTTCCTCCTGACTTCTCCAAAGGGACACAAAGTATTTATTTTGAGGTGGTGGTGGGGGAAATACAGGATACTGATTTTAAGTAATTATACAAACATAACTGATAAATAAGGGTTCCGCTTCCAAGCAACTAAAAACATACCTGAGTTCGAATGTCTTGTTCCTCTGTACGCTTAGTATTTGGGCAGAGAGTGTTTAATTTTGTATGTGTCTGTATGGCCTTAACCAGACAGTCAGGCCAAGGTAGGCACTACAGATGACAAAACTGCAAGGTTTTGCTGTCTGGAATTTTTATTGGGTTTTGGTTTGGTTTTTTCGGTATGTAGTTGTTTGGGGTTTTTATTGCCAAAAGATTATGCTGCGCAACTATTTCGATACCATCTCCAAAGCATTCATGAGGCTACCACCAGGGATATAGATTAATGATGCAGGTTGACCTAAAATAATCACATTTATTGCACAGTCAGTAAACATCCAATTATTAATACCAATCAGTAATGGGGTAATTACCAAGCTATTACAGTGATTATCCTTTACCTATGAACTAAATGTCAATCCTCCCCTGTGCACACAACATTAATGATCAAGCAAAGTATTTTCCATAACAATTTACTGAAACACTACAGCAGGGATCAACTGAATTGATTTCATCCCATCACTATTTCAGTGCCCAAAGCAACTTTCAAACCTGAATAACACTTTAATTATCTGTCGGTTTACGCATACTTCATACAGTATGCAGTTATGACAGAAGTGAAGCTCTAACTTTTTGCAAGCTTATGTATTTTTTTTACTGATGTAGAGTTAAAGAGGCTTCTGCTAATCAGCTTCTGCTGAAGACTTAATCTAAAAATAAGAAGTCTTCTATTCCAGTTGATATTAGAAAGCCTAAAAATTGCATCTTCAGCCTTTAGCAAGACACATTTATTGATACAGCAAAATAAAACCACAATAAACATAGTGAGAAATAGACTGACAAGTATATTCTAAGTCTGAAGAGCCCTACAGAAGGTTAATTATCTTCTCAGACAAATAGCTTCTAGACATTTATTTCAGGAAAAGAAAAAAAATCACAGCTTTGGATATAACTTTAGATCAAAATCTCACTTTAAAAAATGACAGCCACATGTTCATTTTCTGTAAGTGAAAACCAAACAACACCAATGAAAACCACACATAGGACTAAGGACTGCTAGGAAACTGGTTTGAATACAAAACCAGATGGAATCATAAGATCCTTTAAAAGTACAAAGAAAACCTTGTTTAGAGGTAAAGGATGGCCTCCTATGTTTGAGCGCGGTGCTGACAACAATGACAAAACCAAGGTCGTGGGTTCAATTCCTGCTCGGTCCCCATGTGTTGCCTCGTCTAGTCGAGAGGTGGCGTCCCTGCCCATGACAGGGAGGTTGGACTAGATGATCTCTAAGGTCCCTTCTAGCCCAGGCCATTCTATGATGATGATGATGATGATGAAATGATCCACGTAGGAGTTTCAAAGTTATACACATGTTCAGATTAAGCGACCTAATGCAACATGAATGAGAAGGGGATCCCTCTTCTCCACCCCACCTCTGTAAATCTAGTATCACTTGAAGTAAGTATTTTCCACTACTTGTGTTAAAAAAAGAATGTTTTAGGTCATGACTTCTGCCTGGAAGAAGGCATCCCCATAGCACTACTAATTACCATGTGGTCTGAGGATGCAGGATGAGCCTTGCTCAATTTTAAACCTGGTATTACCAGCCTCCCAAATGCCCACGTCACATCACACAAAGCTCTGACCTTAGGGGAACTCCCTCTCTCATTTCACACCCATTAGAAGAATCTGTGTATGAGTGTGCTTCACACCACCTGAGCTAGCACCAAAGTTGGCAGAAGCACTGTAATTTGACAGAGGTAGGATCATACCCAAAAAGAGGTAGGATCATACCCAAAAAACCAGCACTCCATTGCTAAAACAAAGTAGCACACAGTCTGGGGCACAGACGGGGAAAAAACAATCCACAGATTCATATAAATTCTGCCAATATTGACTGAAGTATACTGCATGGCAAAATACTTCACAGTATCAGAGGAGCCTCAGCTTTTCAAAATCGCTTGCCATAATACAAAGAGGCAGCTTTTGCTCACACACCTTCGCCCAGTGGTGCTTCTGGTCATAGTGGATAGGGGTCCTGCAAACAAACCCCTGCTTATGCACCTCTCGCCACGCCTCACCGTCCTCACACTCCCCCTGAGTCGTATACACCAACATGACAAACAAAAAATGGTCTTTTCAGACAGAAATGCAGTTACAAAGACCCTGACAGACAGGCTGGAGCAGGTGGAGCCCAGAAACTGTATTAAGGCACAGTTGAAATCAACTAGATTTCAAGCTTGCATGATGTCTGGCACCTCTGCCATCAGAAGCGCATTTATATTGTACATTTGCTGCTTGAAACATCAGAAAAATCATCATGATATTGACTTATTTACTCATTTAACAGAATAGTTTTATTCTGTCATTTAAACTACTGTTCTGTAGCTTTTCTAGTGCTAAATCCATGAAGTCTTCAAATACACAGTATTGTGGAGTAATTAATGTATTTGCTTTCGGGATTTTCAGAAGTTCTACAATATCAATACAAAACCATGCTGAAATTTAAATAGATTAGCAAAACCATTCCTTAAATTTCACTTTTTCACTAGAAAGTAGAAATAAAATTGCTCACTTATGAGACATGTCAGTACGGTCAGTTTTCCACAGCAGTGGGAAATGCATTACTTCAGATGATACCAGATTTACATAGGAGAGTTGGGGAAAGAGGAGAGGGATCACCTTCCCATTCATGTTGCACTGGGCCACCTCATCTGAACATGAGTGTGACTGAAATACCTAAAGAGATTTCCAAAGTTCATCTAGAGCTCCACTAGCTATTATTTATGCTTATATTTAAGAGTCTCAGGGCTTAAGTCTGGTCACAACAGATTGCTCTTAGAAGCCCAACATGTGCCTTACAAAAGCATTTCAGTTTGCAAAGAGTCTGTTCTCTCAAAAAAAAGCTCCCACTCTCCACTTCAGAAAAAATATGTAAAATCTGAAAACTTTATTTTAGGAAGACTTTTCCCTTGACAACTTCCCTCAAAGAGTCCTTTGAAGCCCTGATGTCTCATAGGCTCTACTCCCAGATGCACATGAAAAGCTTTTCATGCACTAGATTGAACAGTCTGAATAAAGAGATTTGACGTCTTGCAGATGGCCAGATTTCTATACAAACTCTGCCTATAAATCCATGCATGGAAAAACAGATTCAAAAGCAATTAATGACTTAAAACCTACAAAGGAGCAGACAACTTAGAACAAAGAAAATCAGGAGGATAGCAAAGGCTCTGAAGAGGCTGAAGCAGCTTCCTGAATCAGAAAGCAGTCACTGGCAGGCAGACTGAGGGTAGCAAAGCCTCCAGGTTTTTCCTTGGGTAAACTCAGGAAAGACACCTTGAAATATCTTCAAATGCTCTTGAGACTATGTAGAATTTTCTCCCAAGTCTTAGACAAATATTTAAAAGCAAGGAGACTTCGAACTGAAGCTATGAGGGACTGGAGCCAATTACATGATGCACAAGC
Organism: Apaloderma vittatum; assembly: GCF_000703405.1. Classification (NCBI taxonomy): domain Eukaryota; kingdom Metazoa; phylum Chordata; class Aves; order Trogoniformes; family Trogonidae; genus Apaloderma; species Apaloderma vittatum. Next base: position 29,349 of record NW_009701373.1, read on the forward strand.
TGTCAAACAAGAACCAATGCTACACAAACTCCGTAGCTACTACCATATGTGCATCTGCAAGGTTCAGGCACCATCTACGTAAGTTCAGGATGTTTGCCAACTTGTTAGCATCCACTTTTTTCAACAAGTTAACCATCTTGCAAGAAGACAAAAGAGACAGCAATGAGACAGCATCCCATTTACCAGAAAACATCACACTAGCATTTAATTTAGTTACAAACTCCACAAATTTATTGTGAAGCTACTGAAAGGACAGAAATTTTACCACTCTCCCTCCCCTCCCCCCCCCCGGCCTTCCCTTTTCTGTTCAATCTCTGTTTCATTTTCTGGAGGCAGACTTGAAAAGCAGCAATTCTACAGGAGAATAGCACACTGTTTTATATTTCTTGGTATGTTGGCACTTTAAGTCTGAGAACACAGTATCACAGAACGGCCTAGGCTGGAAGGGACCTTAGAGATGATTTGGGGACCGAACAGGGATGCTAAATTCCTCCCTCCTTCAGCTGTCAGATCAACTAAAAAAGAGGATGCACATTATTAAGCTGAAGTTATATTTTAAATATTTCATTGTATGAAGTTAGCATTCCTGAATCTCCTTCCAAATATGTCAGATTTGTATCATAATGAAATAAACATCAAAGTACAGGACTGATATTATACATACATAGGACAGAGTTGGCAAAATGAAGTGTGCCTGCCAAAGGAAAAATCTGTTCTCAAATTATAGTTCTTCTTTTCCTAGAGGACACAACATACTGAAAAAGCAAATTATTTTTAACTAGTTTGTATACATACAGCAGTTGTCAATTTGTTTTTGCAAAGTATTTGGCCAAGACACAAACCAAATTCCATGAAACCAGATAAATGGTAAACGAACAGTGTGCAGGCAGCCAGGAAAGGCTTTGAATGCGATGCAAATGTAAACTCAAGCTCTTCCCAATTTTAACTATAGGAGTACCCTGATCACTGAATAGTAGATAGGAGCCCATTGCAGGAATTAGCAGACTCATAGGGAACTTCTGCATGAGATGTGAACATAAGCTAAAAATCAAGACTGGTACTGAAATTATTATTTTTTTAAAAAAAATGCTACTCTCTCCGCTGACCCCAAGCAGATTAAGGACATTAAGATAGTCATTCCTCTGCCCTTACCTTCTTTCAATGGAAATAACCAATAAGCCCTTAGATGTGAGCATCAAAGAACCAGGAAACACAAGTCTGGAAGGGATTTAGACACTCTGTGTATGTTTTAGGCCCCAGCAAGTACCAGCTACACCCACACCACTCTCAGTAGACGCCTGCTTAAATTGTTATGGAGTTGCTCTAAGACTGGCTTGCTCGTCTTCCCAAACCAAGTTATGCCAGTGAAGATGAGCAGAATTTTTTAGTGGTAAGGACAGCTATGACCAATCTGTTTCACTCCTTCTGTAACAAATTTGCCACTTCTTATCCTACCCATCTACCTGTGGAAGACAGACCGTGCCTTTCCTTTCTGCAAGAGATTAAATACTTCAAGATTATATCCATGGTCATTTCCTTTCCTTTTTTTTTAAAAAAAAAAAAAAATCTTCCCAAATGTCCTCGGAGGTCTGACTGTTCTTGCTGCTCTTCCCCAGGTTTCTTCCACTGGTCTTTGTGTTTGGGTTAGTTTTTTTTTTTTTTCAAGAGGATTGTACCCAGAGTCAAATGTTATACTTTCTGGTAATAAGCCGAAAGGAAGACTCACTCAGCATGAGTGCAGACAGCAATTCTTTGTACTTCTCAGGACAGCACCCTTCCTTCTCAGCGCTAGGATAATGTGGACTTGACCCTGCCCATGGCTCTCCTCCAGCACACCATAAAGCAAGAGGCTGCAGGTGTCAGAAGAGCAGGGTCTTGCCCTCTGCCTCTGCCCTGTTTCACTCCTCCTTTGCCTCTTGTGATCATGAAGAGAGACAAGGCAACTTGCTATGCTGCCAAGCTTATGAGTGCAGATAACCTGCAGCTGGTAATAACATTCATGAAAAGAGTAGCACGAAGGTCTTTGATTCACCTCCCTATGTTTTACACCTCTAATATTTCACTTCTCTGTGCAGGCTTTAAGGTGGGAAAAGCTTCTCTGGGCAGGCTTTAAGGTGGGTGACACTGCTTTAAGCACATCTCCTTACTAATAAACCTGACCAAGAACATTCCACCTAGGCTTCAGCTCACCGAGGATCCAAGCCTGCTTTTACTGGCCAGGTGGGAGAGTGGATGACGAGAACTATAACCCCTACAGCCCATGCCCCAGGAAAAGAGCAAACTGCATTATTATCAAGTAAATCTTTAAGACAGCCAGTTTTTACTATGAAAACTCTTTGTCTGTGAAAATACTTTCAGTAGCCTAACTGGTATGTACAAACCGCTCAGCGATCCCAAGCAGTCACACGTTCCTCTTAAGATTAACGTCAACATTTTCAACCCTGAAATCTTTCAGAAGCTTTTCAACAGAGCCAAAAGTATAAAGTATTAAACCTGAAAGTAATTTATCATCTTCTTGCTTGTTTTTTTAATTATTTCTCAGCTAACAGAATAAACGCTTTGCTTTTAATGAGTGTATCTGTATGTAAGTTGTGACTGCATGAAGCAGCATATGCCAGCTGTATAAAAGTGTATCACCTGGGACTCCTAGAGGTGATTTGCTAACTAGTATTTTTAGGCTGAGACATATATGAATGAGGAACAAAAAAATGATACTGGGCCTCCTAACATAAAGCAGAAACGAGCTCAACACACTTCCCAACAGTTAGAGTAGTTCTGTAACGGAGACATGTACATAAGCACTAAATAGACTGCACAGAAGCATCAGTATAAACTGATTTAACCTTCATTATTTATACATTCACAGAGCACATCTGATCAGTGTATTCAGAAATGGAAGTACTAAGTTCCTGCAAACAACATGCTCTCAACAGGAGACAAAACAAGTGTTTCAGCTTTTCTAACTGTTGAACAGTGTAAAAGACATAGAATCATAGAATGGCCTAGGCTGGAAGGGACCTTAGAGATCATCTAGTCCAACTTCCCTGTCATGGGCAGGGACGTCACCTCTCGACTAGATCACGATACCCAAGGCTCCGTCCAACTTGGCACATCTTCGCATAGGTCAAAAATATGTTCCGGGTATCTTGCATAGCATTACAAGAAGATTAATATTCCTCACTTCCAATAAAAGTATTGAGGAAATTAAAAAAAAATAATTAACTTGTCTCAAATGAAGTAGAGACCAACGTCTTGATTTTGAAGATAAAAAGAGAAAACCCAGAGTAACAAAGAGGTTAAATAACACAACAAAATCACAAAAACCCACAAGCCTACATATTCTGGTTTGGCAACATTTTTAAAAAGCAACAGTCTCAATTCCCTGTACAGTAGACATATGTCAAAACAACACTTGATTTCCTTCAGACTGAGATTTCAGTACATCCGCTGTCAAAAGACATTGCGTCAATTATTTCAGAATACTGAAAATACTCAGTAGTTCTGAAAATCTGTACTACAATATGTTATTACACGAGGTGTTTTTTCTTGGTGCTTTTTCCTTTTCTCCAGTATCTGACAGAAGGTAAAGGGTAGCTAAATGAATTCTCATTTTATTTTTTCCCGACAGTTGGTTTCAATATACCAAAATGCTTTTTTTTTTTTACCCAATTCCACTACACACAGTAAGGTCTACCTGATTGTGTATCAGTAATCAGTCATAGTTCACAATCTTGGAGGCACATGCCTGAGCACAAGAAGCACAGTGTATTCAACAACAAGAAAAATTAAGAAAAACAACCTGTAGGATGACTTATAGCAAAAAAATGACGTAATTTTCCTGCACATCTGTTAGTGTTCTCTATACTTTCCAAGAAAATAGTGTAATCAGCAGGATAATTAGTAGTCTAATCTTTCATACAGTAGGATTTTTAGAAGAGTACTACAAAATCACTACAAACTAGTTAGCATTACTATTTAAAGAAGAATTATCTGAAATCTCTAGGTTAGCCTTGGTGTCAACCCTCAATTTTGTTAAGTGTCATCTTCAGGTATGACATTTGCAAAATATTTTCCAAAAGGAACACCAGCATAAACAATGTAGTAAAACCTGCTTCCACCTCCAAAGGGTACAGCAACATACTCATAAACTGCTCTACTGAGCTGAATTAACTAAAACTTGGAATCAAGAATACCTTAGAAGTATTCAGATCATGACCCAGTGGTTACAATGCTACTTCATATACTTCCCACTTGACCCAAGGATATCAAATTTGTCTCACCGTTCCATCTGTTTAAGGGAAGGATAGTGCTTGAAGAAATAAACCTTTTTTTTACAACTGAGAGGACAGATACTATCATGCTATGGACCAAGTTAATCTCTTGGTTAACAGTAGTAATTCCACACATTCTAAATTTATTAACAGTCTCAATTAAGAAGTCTATAGCATGTTAAAAGTATGTTTCCGAAGAAAAGATTTTAGAACACAGGACTGTTCACCCTTTCATATCCCATTGCACCAACCTGTTTTGAAAATAATGAAATATTTACTGTTTCTTCTAGGTCAACTTTTCCTGTACTGATAGGAAAACAAGTTTTTCTAACCTCACTAATTTATGTGATCTAAACAAGCTACTTAATCCTGGAAACATCACTTTGATATTCAGGAAGAAACCCTTTACCAAGATTTTTAAGTACATAATAAACAACTCATAGGCATGTGCAAAGAAAAAAAACTAACATTATTATGCAGGTAACAAGGAACAGCCCCTCACTGGCACAAACTTGCTAGTTTGGAGGTTCTAATGTCACTTTTGAAAAACAGTGCCATTAGGCTCTTACTGGAGAGGACAGAAAACAAGCATTAACTGCATCAAACATAATTTTAAGGCTTGGAGAATATGAAACAAAATTGACTACCCAGACAGTCTCCTCACACATTTTTCGTGTTCTAATAAGAGCCACAATTTAGAAGTTTAGAAAATCAGTCTCAGCCTTGGCACAGAACTTCACAGGAATAAATAACAGCCAATGTTCACCAATGCTCAGTCTACCCAAGCACCTCTTACTCCTCTCCACCTTTCCTTGCTTTGGGGCTGAAGCACCATTCACGTTCCTCAAGAACCGGGTAGGCATTATTTTTGCTAGCATATGCCATTATTTGGTGTGTGTTTTTCCTAAGTTATTTAGGAAGAGAAAAAAAAAGTTATGAGCTGTGTGGCCAGAGACCTTCTAGAACTCAAGGTTGCACAGAATTATTACAGAAATGCATGAACAGAAAATAAAACCTTAAGAAAAATTATGGTCAAGTGGCAGCCAACATACTGAGCATCCCAGCCCTTCACTGTTCATCATCTTGTAGAGTAACAAAGTACATCAATTGAAACAATTATGCTCTTAACACCTACAGATTAAGGAATGTTGCTCCATCACTGCCTTACACTCTCTAGGCTCTCATCTAGAATGGATAATAAAATTTTTTCTACCTCTGGCTCCTCAATGCTGTTGCAGGCTTTGCGAAACCATTAACATGGAATCACGACTAATAAGGAAAACTGGAAGACTGGCTTGACCTGTTCACTGTGGCTGGCAAAATGCTTTTCTCATTTCAAGAAGCAGTGAGTGCTACTGTTAAGACAGTGAGCAATACAGTATTATGAACGTAGTTCAAAATTAGAAGTCACCAGTCTGAAATCTTCTGGTCATATATATGATAGTTGCATTCAAGAAAACTTTATTACCATAAAACTTAATTTTTAAAAATCTTCTGCTTTGTAATACAAGAAAATATAGAGGCAATTACAGAACTGATATCTATCCATACTACTAAGCTAAATGGTTTACCATTCAGGGGGCACCATACTGCCATCAACTTCCCAAAATGTATTTTTGCCATTCATTTCTTCAGTATAGATGACCCATCTGTGTCGACCTTAAATGAACAAACAGAAATATTGCATTAGATCAGAAAAATAAATTATTTTCATATAAAGGAGAGAATTCATTAAAACACAAAGAGAAAAGTATTTTGACTAAAGTATCTACCACTATGGGAACTTATTCCAAAGTCAGCAGAGCTTTTATTTTTCTAAGTCTTCTCTGTATTTCCATTGCTACTGTATTTTTCTACAGCCGAATCTAACGCTCATGAAGAAGCAAGTATTACCTCTATATAAGTAACAGGAAACAGCAATTTACAAAATTTTCAGGCAGGGGAACAGGTCTGGGCATCTTTTTCCCCATTAGGAGTCTTTTCCAAAAGGACTTTGTCATTAGTAACCTGAGATTAAATTAAATTTCATCCATATAAGCTACCAAGCAATGTTTACCAGCAATTGCTTTCCCCAGGTCCCCTACAAGTTAACGTACACTGGGCAGACACTGGCCTAATTAGCGGGTCAATTGCTTACATGTCACCACCATTGTTTTAGGTGCTACCTTTTCAAGTATTCTCCAAATGTTATTTAAAATCTCATTGCTTATAGTAATAGGAAGTTTAAGCTAACCTGTGTTTCTTTGCCCTGAAGTGATCATAGAAGTACAGCTGTGAGGCAGTTTTAAAGTTCTCTTTCTCTCCTTACCTGTTAAGCTACTAGCTTTTAGGTCAAGGATCACATTAAGCTCTCAATCACATTATCATATAGGCATACCTACACAGAGAGCATTTGCTTGGCTTATTTTTATCCCCTATTTGTTATTTCAGATTGACTGAAAATTTGACTGATTGATTGCAAATGAATTGAGGGAAGCAGTGGAGAGGCAGAAGGTGTCAAAACATTTCTAAGCGCCCCCTCTCAAAAACTCGACACACGAGCTCACATCAAGTGCAAGGAAGTCAGGTGGGCAACAAATTCTATTTCACTACCAGAAACTACACAAGCTATACAAAGCTTCAGTCAGGAGGTGTTCACATTAGCACACATACCAAAGAAGTTTCTTTTGTCTTCATAGTATTTGTTTCCGTATTTGTCTGTTCCTACCAGTGTACCAGTCTTCAAATCATTGACTCTGTGAATTTCCAAAACAAGTTTCAATTGCCATCATCTTAGAATGAAGTTGTGACAGACATTTCTTAGGGGTTGTTAAAAATCTGTAATGAAAACTCTTAAACATGTGTATTTCAAGCTATTAAAAAATTTATTCAAGTTTAAGGATAAAACATAATCACCAATTCCTCCAACTGACGTCAGTATGCCTTTACCGTGCACCCCACTGAGAGGATAATAAAAGTCATACAAAAGAGCTTTTGGGAGCTATTATTTATTTAAAAGCTCTTCATAGTAGAAGCAACTCTGCAACAGAGCAATTTAATACCCAGAGAACCTTAAATACTGTGGAAGGGACTCCCAGAGACACACATTAATTCACTTAGTTGAAGATGTTACCATGCTTCTTAATTATTTGTTACTACCGTTAGTGCTTGAATCGCCACGGAAAGCGGTCAGCACCGAAGCAGGTTAAGACACCTCGTGTGGGCACTAACCTCCAGGAGAGGAACAGTAATATTTCAAGCCACCATAGCTGTTTGCCAAGGAAATGCATGATAAATCCTAAATTGCAATGGTTACTTTCTAGCTTTTCTGTAACTGTGAAAGATGCGTTTACTCTGCCACTGCAGATAAGGTATATACCAACTGCAACTCTGTATACAGAATGTATTTTAACATTATTGTACATATCAATAGTTAAACTAGGACGTACACTTGCATGCTCTTGTAGTTGGGAGTCTAACTATGCAACACAAGACAAAGGGGTTTTTTTAATGCCTTTTCTCCCAAGATGCATGAAAGCAATAACCATTCCACCAGGTATTCATTTTAAACCTCTGTGGTCTCAGGCAGAAAGATTCTCTGCCACAGCTCTCCTCTGTCCAAGAAACACTCAAAGATCTCTAGCTGAGCTATCTAAGCTCGAGCCCCCAGCTTCAGAAAAAAGGAAAGCCATTTCACTGCTGCCTTTCCTTCCTTCTTCCTCTCCTTTTCTGGCAAGGGTTCTTGTGCTCTTGTCCATTCTTCATGCCCCAAATACTGATACCAAACACTAAGAATTACTTATGGCTTCCAGAGGACACTTTCCAGATAACTTCACGGAATCCTGATTTAGGAAAATGTTTCCAGGCACACAAGCTCTTAAGAACCGGACTTCTACAGCACAAAACCTTCCCACCTTAGAGGGAAACAGAGAAAAGCAGGGAAATTCAGAATAAAAGCCCTGCAGAGAAAAAATTTCCTGACTTGGGTAAATAATTTTTCCAAGTTACAGTAATCACCTCTTAAACACACCAAGTGTTACAAGACAGATACACCTTGATTACTCTTCCCGTGCACGCCAAGTGAGCTGGGACAGAAGATTTAGTGGCTTGAACGGTGAAGGGGAGGCAGCAGCTGTATTTGTGGTAGGTACGGTTATGAGGATCAGGTGTTACTCTCCACCCAGCACATCTCTCTTCTACCTTCAGTCTTCTGAAAGAAAAAAAAGAGCTCTGCCTCCAGCAGCCTTGTCTGCTCCTTTTTTCTGTGTGGTAGAAAGGTGTCAGCACAGCCTCTGATCTTTGACACGCAAAAGCTCCCTAACAAGATGTCAGTTAAGATGTGCCTAGGAAGAGGCACTCTGGTGAAACCTAAGACTCAAACTCTTCTACACTTTTATTTCTCCGGCTCTATTTCATCTTGAGAACTGCCAGTGCAACAGCTACAGCATAAGAGAGCTAAGGGGGAAGGACAGAAAATAAGCATAGTAAAATACTAGCCAGGGAAATTACATATTGTCTCAATTTATACTGCTTAACAGCTTGAAATTTCCTTCTAAAAAGTTATGCAAGAAAGTCTATCTGAGCTGCTTTTTACAGTGGAGACGGAACAGCCAGAAGCTGCCTGTCACCACAGCTACGAGGAATATAAAGTTGAAACCTCGCCGACTTCAGAAAAGCACACAATATTGTGCCACAAAGCAAATGAGGAAAATTAATTAAAATCTGTAATAACTGTAAAAGGATCAATATGCTCAGCTGAAACAAGAAACACAGAGCCGACCGAAGGCTACTAGTGAAGTTCCACAGAGAATGCTGATGTTAGTAGGCTTATTTAACACTTTACATGGTTCCTGACCAAAACAGAAACCCCACCGCCAAAGAGCACAGGGGCCTGACAGACTGTGACATTACCCTACAGAGGAAGGTCACGTTATTGCACAGGGAGCTCTCTGCTGCTTTCAGGGCTGGAACGATACCAACAGGACGAAATTTAGTGGTATGAAGGTCCTAGCACAAGGTGACGCACCTGGGGACTAGGAAGATCTGAAGCACTGTGTGTGTAATCACAGAGAAAACATCTGGATGCCACAAGGCAATGATGTGATGCCAATTAAGTCACATGTGGGGAAGAAAAGACAAGCTGATCCTAGGATGTACCAGGTGAACTGAGCTGCATTCAGTGAAGAAACCAAATGCTAAAGCCACTGTATGGAAATACTTATGAGGCCTGATCGGCAACGGTATAAAATACTATGTTTACCTACTCAAACCAGATCAATTTAAACTACAAAAAAAAGCAGAAAAAATACTAGTATGATGACTGAAGAAAAAAAAAAATGTTCAAGAAGGCTCAGAAAGCTTAGTTTATTCCCTCTAGTGTAAGAAAGCCCTTCGTATACAGCAGGGAATTTTACTTTTGTGAATCCTCCTATCCCACACTCCTGACTTCCCACTATTGATTAAGAACAGGCCTTTTGGCCATGTGGCCAGGACTACAACATTCACTGTACCCTGAAGAAATGTTCTATTACTGTTCCAAAACCATCTACAAAGATAACACGGGTTACGGACACTGCCAAATTTGGATCACATACCATTGAGACTTCCACCCTATGTTTCACCAAAGGTCTGAACAAAAAAAGAGTGCCTTTGTCAATCTACCCCTCCTCCTGGGTGGGAGGAGCTGCAAGCCCGCTGTATCTCAATGCAAAACACTCTTCAGTATCGCGGTTCAAAACACTCTTCACAAGGTAGAGATGATATGTGAACAGGGGAAAAAAAAAACCAAAAAAACAGGAGAAAGCTTAACGTGGATGGGTGCAAGGTACTGTGCCTGACGAACAAAGTGCACAGACACCACTGGAACCGAAGGCTGCAATTAATTCTGCACAAAACGCCACCAGAGCGAGCGGGCAGCCAAAGCTAGGCACAGGCCAACAGGGAGAACCCGTCGTGAAAAAAGGCAGAAAAAGGCTTTGAAGTGTTGAAACAGTTAAAGCCGGTAAGACAGATGGAGGAATTCTCTGTTTTACACTGCAGGATTTCAGGAGCTCAGCCTTCAGCTTTGCACACCGGGCAGTTTAAGAAAGCCGCGGCCAGGCTGAGGTGATCCAGAGCAAAGGGCCCTCGGGCCAGCGGCAGAGCTGAGCGCCACCCCGGCGGACACGGCGGGGGCAGCAGGGCTAAGGAGGACCGAGGCTGGACAGGGGGTAAACCTGCCTGGGCGATACTAACAGCC
>NW_009701374.1:0-1497 GCF_000703405.1 Apaloderma vittatum
AGCCCTCCCCCGAGAGGCTCAGCGGCCCTGCACAAGAAGAGGCCAGAGCTGGCCGCTTTCTGAGCTCCCTTGCTGCTCCCTTCTCCCTTCCTTCCCAGGGGCCGGTGGTCCGGTCGTGCTGCAGCACCAGTGTCGTGAGGTGGCGATGCAGCCGTTGGCCAAAAGCCAGGCTGGCACATCGGCATCAGCACTGACTGCGTGCCTTCCTATTGAAAAAAAAGTAATAAAAAGTGGCAGATGCATGAAGGCCCTCCCTGCTTTTACGGTTTTCTCCTTCGCTCTTGGCTGTTGGGTGCTGCCTGTCAAAGGGAGGTGGGGCAGTTTGATCACGCTTTTAGCTGGAAACCGTGTGGTCTGCTGCAGACTTCAGTTCTGGTTTGCTTGACCTGATCATAACCATTGTCCAAAGGTTTTCACTATGTTCAGGAATATCTGCAGCTAAGATTGCAGCTAAGATTGTCGCCAAATGCGATCAGTAGTTATATCCGAACTCCACTCTGACCTCCTCTACTTTCCCTTTTTAAGTATTAAAATTTCTTCCTTCGCCTGACTTCATTCCCCTGTCCAGCTTTCTACCTGAAGCTTTGTTTCAGCACACTTGACATTTTGTATTCCTTTTGTCTTAAGAGGTTTGTTGTTGTTCTCTTTCAGTGGTGTAGTGTACACTTGGAAAAAGTCAGGTTCACAAAAAAACATGCTTCCCCATGTTTAAAAATCAAGGCCAATAAGCTTTATGCTTACCTTAAACAAGAAGAATCTGTAAATATTTCTTGTATAAGTTCGGTGGTGTAAATTCCCAGCAAGAGTAATTCAAAGTAATTTTTTACCTTAAGTTAAAGAAAAAACCCCTCAAATATTATATAATAACTAGTGCTTCTTTCTTTAATTTAGTGCCTATGACTGTGTGATACCACCCATGGAAAAGGCTGTAGTGAAAACAGACATTCAAATTGCACTTCCTTCTGGATGCTATGGCCGAGTAGGTAAGTAAATAGGCTATAAAGAGGCTGCAAAGTCATTGCAGAAGAGGTTTGACGCCATCTTCACATTCAGATTCTGCCTAAAGCTTTCAGAATTAGTCTGCACAAAATAGAGTTGTCACGTGGTGGTGTGATTTATTCAGCCTTGGAATAGGCATTTCTTGTCAAATACATTGGAGATTTGGTGTATGTCAAATGACCAAAAGATGATTAGCAGAAATTTTCATACTCTACATACAACTTTACAGGCTGTGCGGTAGTTCATTATCTGTGTGGTTTCCAGATCTGAATCACAAAGACGCACAGGTAATGGCCATACAGAAAATACACCCCTGGATGTTTAAAAATTGAGCCTGAAGTAAGACTAGTAATGTAGTAGAAGCTGACTACTTTTTGTCACAGAATTCTTGAGAGAACTTGTACAAGATATTTTGTTATGTTTTGAGCTTTCTTCTTCTGAATTATGTGTGAATTCTGAAAATAAAACAAAAGCAATAGCCACTCTGGTGGAAGAGCG
>NW_009701374.1:1528-22015 GCF_000703405.1 Apaloderma vittatum
CAGTTTGCTGCGTCCTTTCATCTAAAAGGAGAACGCATGGGCATTTCTTTTATCTCAAAGAAAATTTTGAAGAAAGCAACATTTTAGCACCTGAAAGTAGGCTACAGTAAGTAAAAATCACACCGTGCACATAATTTATCTGTGTATAATATTTCTTAGTAATTGCTTGCCAAATACTGTTTTCCATTGTAACTTGAAGGACTTGACCTAATAATATTTTGATATTATTCCAAATCAGTGGCAGCTGCCAAAAATAAACCAAGATTAGATAGTTGTTGTCTGCTCCAGCTGCCACACATTGGAGAAACCTACTCTGCAGTTGATGGTCTAAACAAGCTTATATCACTTAAAGATTGCAATTTTGTTGTAGCTCATAGCAGCTGTTACTTTGTTTAATATATACATTAACACTTACAGTAGTTCCTGTAAAATCATGTTTATTTTAGAATGACTGTGGAAACAGTTCTTGCTGCCATGACTCTTTGCAAACACACTACGTAACCTATAAATATCTTGTAAGAGTTTGAAGAGAAATAAATTATACTTACCAAAAAATTCTTGTTTTCTAGCACCACGTTCTGGTTTAGCTGCAAAGCACTTCATAGATGTTGGTGGTAAGATTTTTGTTCTTTTTACCAAGACTTTGTACATCTTGATTGGAGAATGGCCTTACTTTCATGTTGTAATACATGTAAATAAGTAATGCTAGTTTCTTTGATAGTTTGGCAAAAGGAGATAACTGGGTAATACCTCAGAGAGTCCATGCATCATAATTATTTTAAAACCGGCTGAATTATTAAAATAAAGATTTTTAAAAAATAACCATATCATACTTTTGTAGGCAGTGTGTGGCATAGAAGACTAAAAAGATGACTTTTTACATTTTGTTCTCTCCAAAACAAGACCCGCTTTCTACAAGTATTTACTTCATTGTCATTCAGTACTAGCAACAGATTTGTTGCGAACAGGATTTTTTTTTAATGTTCTGAACTTTAATTTTGATTAGAAATTTGGAGATCTCTCTTCAAAAGCAGTTATTATGGGCATATCTGTAATCAGAAACCTCCATGAAAGCTTCATGGTCTTGTTGCCATATCACTATAATTGCACCATGAAGTTCAGTTCCAGTTTTGCAGCAAGGCTGATCAGAGAACAGGCAACATCGTGTTATAAAACGTCATCTTTGTTGCACAGAAGTTCTCACCACTAAGATTATTGTGAAGTTCTGAATTTGGTCCAGTTGTCTTGATTTCAGATGGGTATTACACCTAAAACTAGTAGTACAGTGGTAAAACACTTCTTGATATATGGAGATGTTTTTCAGTTCTATTTGCAAGATTGATTAGCATTTTTAGATAATTCACTATTTTCACATCTGTTGTTTCATTGTGCATGAGTTGTATAAAGGGTGTCAATAGGAGATACTGCAATCATCTGCTAATCTAAGCCTTCTCTAATCTACTTATCTAATATACTGACAGCATTTATTAACTGGATATCTCTGTTATTTATTTCTTATGACAGCTGGTGTAATTGATGAAGATTACAGGGGAAATGTTGGCGTGGTGCTCTTCAACTTCAGCAAAGAGAATTTCGAAGGTAAGTATTAAGCTTGGCAGAGCCTGCTTTCAGCCATCTCACTGAAAATGAGAAACTAATTTTTCATGAAAAGTCTATGAAGAGTTCAAAACATGGAAACTTAATGTCTGTTAAGAAAACATGACAAGATTCCACATCTAGCAATTAAGGCAGGATGCAAAAAAAAACCAACCCCAAACGAACAAAGAAAACCTAAAAACACATCACCACTACAAAACCAAACCACAAAAAGTACTTAGCTAAAAGATTTATATTTGTGAGCTGTACTTAAGTGCAACTTTTTATTAAGTTTCTTTCTGGCTCTGCAACAACAACGACAAAAAATTAGCTGTGTTAGCTAAGCAGTACTTGAGATAAAAGCTTCTCAGCTTTTTCAGGATCCTTGGAAACATGAGTAACAAAGATACAATTTTCTCTTAATCATGCTGTCTCTCTGCAAACATTCAGTTTCAAGCCTCAGGGCCCAGCTACAGTACCATCAGTCCTTTTGTGGCCTTTTCTGCAGCTTCACAGCTTAAGCTTCTTACGGAAGTTCTGTGAACTAGACTAGGTACTAAAAAGAAAACAAAATTTCTGCTTATCAGTTGGGTTCTTTCCCCTCCAGACAAATCAGTTCCTGGGACTAGTTCACAAAAGAAGCCACGTTACACCTACAGCTGTCACTCCATCTCTACGGTGCTTCTGCGTAGTGACCCCACAGTATGGCAGGAGGAATCAGGGGGGATGCCTGTAGCTGGTACTGCTGCTAAAACTTCACCTTAAAAGCACTAAGCACTTAGCCTGTATTTTTCTGGGACTGTTAACCTCTGCTTAACTAAGTTTCACATAAGTGCTTCCACTTCCATACATTCTGATGCTCTTATAAGGGGATTGTCTAAACTTAACATTGATTGTTCACTTTTTTTGGAAGGACCTAATAAAACTTTCACTTCATTGCAGTTAAGAAAGGAGATAGGATTGCCCAGCTCATCTGTGAACGCATTTGCTATCCTGAGTTAGAAGAAGTTCAAGTAAGTTGCCAAAAGAAAATATTGTCAATAATAAATGTTTTAAGATAGTTGTATATAAGCTGAAGTTTATGGTATAGATAAATACTTTCCTTTAGAATTGCTTTCTGTGTTAAAACTGCACAGTAGCATTGACGCTTTGTATGCATTTATGTGGATTTTTTCAGGGCTTTTTTGTTTTGTTTAAGTTTTCCGAGGTAACACATACCTGAGAAACACTTCAGCGTGCACTAGAAACGGTTGTCTCACAATGTGGAATTTGTTTAAATTTGTACAAAAGGTGTTCTAAAATGTCTCTTAAAAATTGATGCTTTAGTTTCTCAGTTATAGCTAGTGTTACAAGTAAATGTACCTTCCTCTGTGACAGGCTATCTGTTGTATAGAAACAAAGGCAAGTTAAGACACTAAAGCAACTTATTATTGATGTCTTTCAGGCTCTAGATGATACAGAACGTGGCGAAGGTGGCTTTGGTTCTACTGGAACAAACTGAAAAAGATTTAAATATACATTCTATATTTATTTTTTACGATTGTGCTATTTCTCAATTTTCATTTGAATTAGAAGGGGCATTTTGAAGTACATGAAAGAAAAATTGAGTTTTATTCCGACTTCTCTATTTCTGTCCTCCTGACTGTTTTTACAGGCTGTGAATTCATCTGCATTAGGAGGAAGTCTGCATGACTGGATTGATTAGTTGGTGGAATTTTTTTTTCCTAGCTATTTGGTCCTCAGTAATAAGAACTCACTGTTTATGTGCTATTACATTCTAATAAATTAAAAAATAGCTTCATGGTTTGATTTGATTTTACTCACTTGAAGTGGCTGATTGTTCCCTTGCCAGTTTGTGTTAATGTTTTGAAAGCTACCTCCACGTAGCTCAGTATGTCATGCCAAAAGCCTCTCGTACAGAATCAGTGATAATACAGGTATTAGTATGTTGTCCCACTCTGACCCATAAATCAGATTAAGGCAAAGCTAAAGTTCTTTGATCCTTAGCTGATGCTCAAGCAGCCAGTTTTCAGCAAATTTCACTATTGCCAATAGCGGACAATACAGTGTTTGAGCTAAGTAACAACACTCATCTTTACTTCTGTATAGTAAATAAATGCTATGAAATATGCTGTTGAAATATTTATTGACAAGTTCAATAATAAGTTACTGTATGGAGGAAAGATTCTGAATTATTGAAGCAGTGCAAATTGGTTTTTTCAGTTCTATTTTGACCCAAACCTGAATGTTTAAGAGTGGGAATCTCTTAAATGACTCAGAAGCTTTTAGTGAAAGAACATACGCATGACAAAAGGGACAAAAAGGAAAGAATCCTGAATATTTTGCCACTTTACAGGAAAGAATTAGAAAAGGCTGTGAGGCTCTTAAACTTTTTTTTCCTGCAGCTGCCTTCTCTTTTTAGATTTCCTTAGCTGATAAAGTGCCGTATGTCATACCTGTGACCTAAGTAGTATTTCAGCAGTGGAAATTTAGGCCCTTTTGTAGACTTAAGATGTTCATAGCCTTCTTCTTGGTAGTCTCAGATCATAGTAATCCTATTGGTAATAGTTTCATGTCCTTGTTGAGGACTAACCATTTCCAGTAAAGCAGGCCCAAAACACTGCACATTTTGTACATTTTTACCCTCACCCCTTTTCCCAAGGAACTGGAAAATAAAATGTCATGTGACAGCATTCAGATTCCTTCAGCCATAGAATAGTCAGTACGTTGACTTGGCAGTGCTGAAACAATAGGAACATACATCTTCGACTAGGGTAGAAATCTTTATCTGCATTACATGCTTACCAGTCTTTCCCCCCCCACACCCCACCTTATCGCAACACTGAACTTACATTTGTGTACCCAGACCATCACAAGCAGGCTTGCCATGCCAAAGCCTATTGTAAGCAAGAAGCACATAATGCCAAGGAAGTTTTAAATTAATTGGTAAAGCTGATCTTGACACTAAGTTTCTTCATTCTATAACCTGCCAAAAAGGAACTTCAATTACCAAAGTCTGTTTAACTATGATCCTTCTGTGTAAAGCTGTTTCCTCTTGCTGGACTGTAAGCTGAGAGAAGATTTTGCTGCTCCTCTTCCCTCACTATAGCCCAAAGCAAAACACCAGCAGGGGATACACTGATGCAAGTCTTTTAAAAAAGACACCTTTGAGATGATCTCTGGGAACAGCAACTTAAAAGGGAAAAGTTTAAGCTTTGTTGATACTTAGAATTTGTTATGCTTGCTGGAAACTGATCTTATTTCCATTTTTGAAAGTAATATTAATTCTCCAGATTGAGATAAGGACTAGTATTTTTTATAAAAAACACTCTCAGATGCATGAGGAAGAAACAAAAATTTACAAATCCCAACCTGCTCTAAGTTGTCAACATAGAGACCGTTACCCAAGTGTCATTGACAAAAGGGGCTTAGTTATTTTGAACACTGGTAGAGTTGAATTCCTGTTCATCATTTCTCAATACTTATCTAGAGAAGCACATAATGAGTTCGAGATTATTGCAAGGCTCTTCCCAGTAGGACCTTGGAAAAGTCTGTCTGAAACAGACTGAAGCACTTCTAAGCTCACCGCTACACTGAACTCCTTCCTCTGCATCAAACCATTGCACTAAGGTAACAAATTCTGGTAATTCCTTTTAGAGTGTTGGGGTTTGCTTCCATACAAGTAGCAAATCTGTAGAAGGCAAGTAATTCCAACCAGACAAGAGTTACACACCAATGTATTGAAAGTTCTGAAGTTGATACTTCAGACCAAGGCCAGGTTCATGCCTCCAGAACCTCTCATTGAGCTGTGACCCACAAGGCTCACTAGTGATAATAAATGGAAGAGGTGTAAAGCTCCGGACTCAGCCCCATGGTTTGGGTTTTACTTTGAGACCTGAAAGGGTTCTTTTTTTCTGCTTTGGACTGAAATATGTACAAGAACTTGTATTTCCTTAGCAATACAGAAGACTACAGAAGACTACAGAAGACTACAGAAGACTACAGAAGACTACAGAAGACTACAGAAGACTACAGAAGACTACAGAAGACTACAGAAGACTACAGAAGCTTGTAAGCCGATGAGGGTCTTGAAGGAACAGGTGATCACTACGCAATTCCTACCACTTGAACTCTCCACTTAGAGACAAAAATCTTGAAAACATTATGGCAATGGTATTATTGATCTTTAGTCCTTTTCTTGGTTCTCCAAAGTATCAACCTGGCCTTTGGTGGCTGCGAATTTCAGCACTGCTTCCTCAGTTCAGCTACAGTTATATACTCTGTGGCATGTTAAGAATTTTTTGGATCTATGTCATGGTTTTTTAGTAGATGAGCCACTAGATGGCACCTAAGGTTTGCTTTCTTTTCCATTTTTGTTCCAGAGGTATTTTTCAAAGGTCTGTTCATCTATAATTAAGAGTTGATGACTCCCATCGGGACTATGTTGGCGGAAAGCAAGATGCAGCAATATTTGAGTGAAAGCAGGGAAAAGTATAGCCATTAAAGGGGGAACAATGACTATAATTTAAATAAGATTTGGGTGGTTGCAGTGTTTGCATAATCCCTCCTGGCATGCGAGAGCAATAGAGAAGCCTGTGGCTTTGCTCTCCTGCTGTGTTTCAACAAAACTGGAAAATTGTATTGAACAGCAACATTTTTCCTATCTTTCATATTCACTCTCTTCTTACTCCCCCTTCCTCCATTCCTTTAAGTGGAACGCAGATTGCCTTGTAATGAAAGTAGTTTATAGCTTGGTAAACTCAGCATTAGGTTCTCTTGTTGCAAGTTTGAGACATAAATTAAAACTTAATACATGTTAACCCAGGAAGGGCAAGTGACATCTAGTAACCTGCATTATGCACATTTTTATTAAGGTCCCCTGGTTTCTGTATCAGTTGCTATTCCTGTAATAGCATAGTCCAGTGCTCTTGTATTTGCCTCTTCTTCCCCCCCTCCATTTTTATGTACTTTTTAAAAATAACTATCATTGTATTTTGGCTTAAAGATGGTTAAATGTTTCGCTATTAAGTAAACTTTTATGACCCTGCCTATTTCCTGTCCTGTCAAACCTTTCCTTGTAAGAATAACAGTGTCCTTTTATTTGGTGGAGTGTAGCATGATGTTTTTGGCAGGCCCAACATTTTTGACTTGCATATATTTGTGACCTCAAGTGCAAAAAAAGTGAATGCTTGCTTCAGTGCCTCATGGTTTCTGCCTAAAAAGAAAAGCGTCCACATCACTAACCATTACAATTTCTGAAGGAAAATTATCAGCACACTTATTCCACCTGATTGCACATGACTGCACTTCCAAAGAAAAGAACCGAAAATAAAAATAAGTATTTTACACCTAGTTATGTAAGGTACTAAAAATCTGAAAATACAGGGCAGACCGTACTGCCTTGCTGGTTTCTAGAACTGGCGCACAGGGCAGTTCCCTCACCAACGCCTACTTGGCAATCACTACCTCAGTCAGGATGCGATTCCGCAAAGTGCCAGTTCGGGTCTGCTGCTGGGCGAAGAATGTCATTGCATGGTTAAAGGTTGCAGGATTAGGTCTGAAGTGAATTAACATAATTATTTTCCTAAATTTTCCCTCCATTAACTGTGTGGTTATTTAGCTTTTTACCACTGAAGTGATGCTTTTCCCCTGCTCTCTTAGAATGCAGCAAGAAAACCTTTTGCCCTGCCAAGTCCAAACACCTGACAGATTATTTTAGTAATTTGAGAGCTCTCATCCAGAGAGTAACTACTGTGTTTTTATGTAAAGCATGCTTAAATAACGTATATGCCTACGTACTTGTTTCCCCCTAGGCTTTGATTTTTTTAATTATGTCACAAAAATGTAATATTGGCTTTTCTGAAAACATTTGTGTAGTAAATTTTTTAACAGAAGTAAGTTTAGTATCAATGAATATTGCTTGTAGTCCTAACATTTAAAGCTAATATCCTTGAACTGAAGAAAGTTATTTTTTGATTATTATTGATTACAGCACAGGAATTTGTTTGCTTTTGTTTTGTAACAAATATTTACGAATATTAGTAACTTTGGCCAGATTCTTTTAACATAAGTATTTTTGGACTAGGAATCCATAAACCACAAAGGTTGTCTCCAAATGTTCAAGACAAAATAACTGTGGGTCCTAGTTGGAAGAAAACTTCCCCTTTCCTTCGCAGCTAAGCTTACTGTGCCACGTCCAGCAAGCACAGCAGTGTGGAGTATTCAGCGCTGCCTTGCTAACACGCCTCAGTGGTGACCACAACCCTCCTGCTTGCAGTAGCTTGTGCTCTGGTCACTGACAGATGACAGGCACCCTTCCTGAGGGTGCATGACAGCCTCAAGGAATCCCACTTGTCAGGTTTTCACAGCAGCAAACACAAAAAACACCAGTCTCACTTTCCTGTGCTTCCATGTAGAAGGGACTGGTGGCAGCGAGCTACACTGTCAGCATTACAGGTAATTCAAGTCATTTATGTTCCGCAAGAATTATTTTTGTGTGTGTCCATCCCATCCTATGACACCATATCATAGCTGGCATTGGCTGCCAGCAAAGAAAAGGAGGAGATCTTTCATTAGGGGGAAAAATATAACATTTCAACACTATTCTTAACCATTTTTTCCCACTTGCATTAAGGCATTAGCAATGTGAGAAAATTGAAAAAAAGATCTGTGACAATGCTAGGAGATCACAGATCCAGCAACAGAGAACTCATTGCGCTCCCTGGACACACAGAGAAGGAGGCATCCGAGTCAAAATGGACTGAGAGTTCCTGCTTCACCATCTTGGTGAAAGTTTGGGTGAGTTATTTGGTTGGCTTTTAAAACATACGTTCTGTCCCACCCTAGGTCACCTGCACAGACCCTCCACGCTGCTGTTCGCAACTTTTCCAAACGCCAGGTAAGACTGAGTAATAGCCAAAAGAGGCAAGCTTCCACCATTGTACCTTGAGCAGGCTAGAAGTCTGCTGTGTGGCAAGAGAAGCCTCTGTTTGCACTTTTTTATTTGGATGACCTTCAAGATGCTTAGCATTTATGGGACAGCCTAGACTGAACAGGAAAACACAGCTCGGGCACTTCTGAGTAGTTTAGTTCCTACGAGATTTTGGATTACTTAGTCCTATTGGTTCCTGGGCACTCACTTGCCAACAGGACGTGCCTATTTATTTTTGCATCATTATTTCCTTCTAGTAAAGGTGATTTTAAAACCATGAGAACTTATTAATAATAAATGGGTTCCACCTCTGTCCCCCTAACCCCTATTCAAATGTTCAGAACATGTGTTGAAGACATGGCTATGTATATATTGAAGCCTGCAAATGATCACTGATGCCAAGACTGCATACAAGCTAAATGAAAAATTAGTAATACTTTCCAATTATTCCAAGAAATTTTGAGTAGCTGCCAAAATGATAGAACAGGTGGATGAGGAGAGGGATAGGGTCTGTTTAAGCTGGCACTCAGGCTAAAGGAATTCGTGCAAAGCCACAGCCATGGTTGTCTGTAAATCAGCTTTATCCTAGTGTTGGGCTGGTGCACAACAACATGCACTGATAGAGCAGCGTGCTAGCAACACCTGCCCAGCAAATGGGTTACTCTTCCAGCTCCCATCGTACTTGAGCTGTCAGAGAACACAGAGCGCCTCCAGAGCCACAAAGTAGCAACACTGAAGTCAGGGCTACCAGCACTGAAATCAGTACTAAGCCAGTTTCAGAATGATACTGGGGTTAATTACAAATAGCGTGACTGTACAAATAGGGTAGATGTAGAGAAAACTAAGCCTTACGTGACATCTTATGATCCCTTAAGATCTCCCTGGATAGCACCTTTTCCCCTCATTGATCTCTTCCTTCCAGTTTGTCAAACTTTTGTTTTCCAGGTATGCCATCAACTAGCAGGCAGTGGTAGGAGAGTTTAAATAGGTAGTTCAAATATTCATGTGAAAGTTGCTCACTTCTACAGAAACAGTAGAGAAATAACTTGAGCTCTATTTAACTGGTGCAAAGAAAAAGTGCTTACAAGTTAGGCATTAGAATCAAAATTAGACTTTAGCACAGAACTACTGGTTTAATACTATAAAGCATATGCCAATAGCCCAGGGAAAACTGTTGTTACAACTCCATCGCAGGTCTATTACATTGCCTCTTCTACTCTGTGAT
Source organism: Apaloderma vittatum (assembly GCF_000703405.1). Taxonomy (NCBI): domain Eukaryota; kingdom Metazoa; phylum Chordata; class Aves; order Trogoniformes; family Trogonidae; genus Apaloderma; species Apaloderma vittatum. Next base: position 11,281 of record NW_009701374.1, read on the forward strand.
GGAGTACACTGCACAGTCCCACTGGCTCTGCATGTTCCTGAGGTCTGGTGCTGCTGCTGGCAAAGCTTTATTATATTCCTACATTACACAGAGTACTGTGCAAATGCTAAACAAAAGAAAACAACATCCAACTGCTAACAAAGACGTGTTGAGTATTCAAACTTCTCTGCTTTCCCCATAGCCAAAGTGGCGGTCAGACAAAGGCTTCTTCTGAGTTTTGCTTATTGTGTGAAGCACAACTCAATCACAAAATGGTACTAATCAAGGCCTTCCATAGCTCTGCAACTAATATTTTTAAAGTTGTCCTGCATGCTAAATATAATTTTAAGTGGCTGAGAACTGTGAAACCAGTACAGTCCTCCCGCATCAGAACACTAACAGTACTGGCATTGCTTTAAAACTATTTCCATAGTCACCTTCAACAGTTCATTTGCACATAGACCTTCACCAAAAGTCAGCGGATTGCATGTTCTAACAGCTACGGAAGTATTTTATTCACCTTTGAAAAAAAATATTAAGAATTGGATTCATGTTTGCTAATGTCCAATAACCAAAGACAAAAAGCACATTCATGTACTTGGCCAAAAGCATTTCCTTGCAGCAAGAGATCAAGATGCCAGAAAGTTAAAATTGATCAACAGCAGATGCCCAAGGGATTTAATTGAAAATATGTGGAAATCTTAAATCAATAGCTGTCAGGTTAGAAAACATCTGTTGAACGTTTTTAATTCACCTGAAGAAAATTCATTGGAATTAATTTTTATGGGTTTCTGGGACATCGTATGACAAATTGCCAAGGAATTTAGGCACAATTAAAAGGAATCAGAATCAGACAGAACAAACACTAGTTTGGGCAAATTTTGAGTGTTGGCCAAGTGCAAAAATATTTGGGGTTTGTGCACTGCTTACTACTGCAAGATGACAAAATCTGTCCAAGGAATAATTACTGAAAGAGACAGCTGTGGGGTGGGACACAGCCTAATGTGGTCTGTATACAAGAAGTGATTAATATAGAATTACATTTGAGATACAGTATAGTCATAAGACTCGGGGTCCTTCTCATAGTTCCTTCACTCCATCAAAATGAAACATAGCATGCTTCTGTTATTTCACAGACTCAAAGTTGTTCCTAAGGGCAAGAACTAGTTAGCTATGTCATAGTCTCCCAAGGGAGGCTGTGGAAACTGCTTTGGCTTGATGCAGACAAAGAAGGGAAAAAGCACACCACAGACAACAGCCCCGCACTGGCTGATGGGTTGACTAAATGACCTAACGGGTCTTTTCCACCTACAGTTTTATCCTGTGGCTTTGATGCTGACGGCCCTGTTGACACACACAGTGCTGTTGCTTTCCTGGAAGCTTTATTAAAGATCTGGTTTGGAACTCGGAATAATTAACACCACCAAGAAAATGACTTTACTATGGGGTGACAGGCAACAAGAATGCCAATGGGAACATGCTCCATTGTGCTAGTTGGGTTTATTCTGGTCCCTAACACCAGGATTTTCCTGAAACACTTGCATCAATATGTAGTAATTGCAATGGATGTGAGCATGCTGCTTACAATGCAGAACAACTACAGTGCATAACCACTTACTGTACTGCTTACCCAAAATACTGTTTGGATTTATAAGCTCCTATGTCTGGCCTGAAGACTTTAATCCAGTAGGAGATACAGGCATTCATCTAGAAATCTTCAAATATGTCAGTATTTCTCTTCTATTCTGCACCTAGTCTGTTACTATTAGAAACCTACTTCCTCTTTGCTACAGCATATCCTTATGTTAAGATTGGTACAAGCTCACAAGAGCCACTTAGTTAACATTTATTGTTCAGTTGAGAGACCATGACTTCATACTTCACCCTGTTGCCACTGGAGTTATTTCTGGGGCAAACACAATTACAGTTCTACCTCAAGGAAAATTTGCAATCTCTCCTCTCATCCAAAACTCGGGCAGAGCGACAAGGCTTAATTCTCCACGTGAGATACGCCACGAGCCTCTAGGGCAGAGCCAGTTTGTGAACAGTTTCTGTTGCTCCGCACAGCAGAGCTCCTCAGCTAGCAGTGAGATTTCCAGCGGTTTGCAATGACTAAAGATACTTTGCCAATACAGTAACCAAATGAAAAATGGTAGAATGTAGCCCACAGCAACCTAGATCTGAATCTACAAATCTAGCCTGTGGAGGCATGGTGGCACCAGAGGAATATTTCAACTCAGCTGGAACAACTTCTCTGATCAGAAAGAAACTTTGCCCAATGGGAACTCACAGCAGGTCACAGCTCTGTTTCTCATGAGACTGGATACATCTGTTCCCTTTTATGCAAGAGAAACACTTCATTATGGCCCTATGTAACCTTCTGTTGGGCAATACTGGGCACTCCTGGTTTCATCAAATGATGAATCAGTGGGTCCCATTATTGCTTCATATCTCATACAGTAAAGTTTTGGGTGGGTTCTTGGACAAGAGTCTTGGCTCTGAAAGACATGTTTGATATGGTAACCTTGGACACAGCCATACAATAATTCAAGCACTTCTTATAAAGTGTATGTGTTTACTTACATCAATAAGCATAAAATTAAAGCCTTCTCTCTGTATAAAATATTGTACAAAAAAAATCCAACCAAATCAACCCCCCCACCATTATATCACTTGGAATTCAGGGGCAGTCACACACAAAAAACACACCCTGCTATGTGGCTTATGAAGGTATCTTGGTTTCCAGACCTTTGCATCTGCTTCAGAACAGCCCTGTGGAGAAACCTTCTCCAGAGCTGAAAGCTGCCTGTAAGGGGCCCACACAGGCCAGCATCCCTGACACTTAGTGAAACAAACTGCACAGTCATGCAAGTATCTGGTAACAGTATCTGGTACTTAGTAACAAAGAAATTGCTGGGTTTGGTATCTTTATGGATGTTTCTTCAGCATATTATTACTTGGCTTTATTACAATCCAGTTTTCTCTCTAATTTCCAGAGTAAATTTGAAGCCTGAACGCATTATAAAGCATGAAGAAGCATTAGGCTGTTAACGTAAGTACCGAAGTTAGCTGTGATTTTCAAAAATATAGTGGGAGACTGACTGCTGAGATCAGTGCATTCAGACTGGGATTTAATATCAAAAGTATTTTTAGAGAGAACAAATAGCAATATTTTGAGTCTTAAGCCCTCAGCTGTCATCCTTCTCTTTTCTTCAGTCTGGACTGACACAGGGATGGTGGGTTAAGATTCTGGTAGTTACCCTTAATCCAGTGGTAGACTAGCATATGCGGACACAAACCCACTCCCAGACGTACGTCTAAACCTAAAATAGTCCTTAGTAAAATAAGTAATTGAAAATAGTGTCGACTGAAAGCCTGTTTAACCAATGAATTTCTCACCACAAAGGGTGCTCATCTCTATTAGAAATGAGTATCTTTTATTGGCTAAACTCTGATTTAAAGGTGGAGAAATAGGTATCTCTGTTCTTATTCTTATCTTAACGTAGTATTAGTGATATATATTGGCCCCAGAAAGCGCTAGAGACTGGCTTCATAGCTCTCCCTGCCTCCCCGGCTAAGTGTCTCGCACAGTGACACACCCCAGCAGTGCTGGGCCTGAGCTTGGGAACGTCAGCCTCTTCCAAAAAGCAGAGTTCCCGCATGACTACATAATTTACTGCTATGGGGTTACTGGGCTAGCCACAAATTGACTAATGTGGTACTCATTACAGATCAGGAGGTTGTAGCATGAGTGCCTAATTTCCAGGGAAGGGTGATTTGTCCTTTAGTATCACAAACTGTGTAATTATAAAAACACAAGCACTAAATCCCCATCTGGCAGCCACGCACAGTACCAAAAGTAAAGGGAACCTGCAGCCTTTAACTTGCAGCAACGCACCCAGACATTAGGGCCCTCTGAAACCTGTCAGTGAAGTTTGTACCATTGGTGCTTCCTCAGTCACAGGCAACAGGCCAAGGACGGGAGAGCAGCTGGGACTCAGCACCGCAGAATATAGTTTGCCTTACCGTGACTGAGGAATATCATTCTCAGGCTGGCTATTACCCCCTCTCATTCGGTATTTTCAGCCCATAAACCCAATATCAGCAGCGATGAAAAGCAATTCCTTTCTCCTCCACATGCCTCATGAATAAAACCAAGCCTTTCCTGAAAAATCATTTCAGATTTGGAAAAATCAAATTAATCTTTTCCTAAGCTAGAAAGGCCTTTCAAATTGTTCCCTGAATTTAGGCTTTGCACAACTCATTGCTTATTTCTCACAGTCTTTTAGCAGCCAAACTGGTTCATAACCTACAAAGAGAGGCTTTGCTCCAGCTATAATAACAGAGTAGAAGAAAACAGGACCTACTTACATCTTCTTCAGTAGCTCTAAATCCTGAACACACTAGCCCTGTTTTCTTCACCAGATCAACTCAACAATGTTAGAAATCCTCAGAAAGCAGGGGAGTAAGAACAGGCTGCAATTATGGCTGCAGCTGTTTACACCAGGCATTCTCCTACTAACTACCTTTAACTGCCAGCGTCCTTCAGCTCAGGAGAGCCACATAAACATTTGCAGCTGCTCACAGACATTTTCTGCCTATGCAATTTCCCAAGGTTATACGAAGATTTTTAATTTTTTTTGTACCAAGCAGGGAAGATTTGCACTACAAAACTGTAAAAACAACCCTTAGGTATCACGCTGAATATACCAGATATGACTGCAAAATAGAAGGTGGTCTGAATTCGCTGATTGGAAACTTGCAGAGAGAGTTCATTGAAAGTCTGCCCTTCCTCTGCTGGGGCTGCTTAATCCTCTCTGTAACAATCTGTTTTCTGAAAGAGGTTTCTAAATGTGAAACCATAAAATCTAATCTAGGAAGTTATTTTACAGTAGATTATCCTCTGGATATTGCAATAGCAGCAATATTTCTTAGTATTTGATTTGCATAGTAATCAGTGAAGAATTTAGACCTAGAATCCAACCTGATATGTGTTTGGCTTAAAGTAAAAACCTCTGTCTATCACAGTGCAAGGTGGTCAAAGGGCTCTTTTTCTTTTTGTTTTTCTTCTTTTTAAAGATACATTTACAGCACTTGAGGTTAAAAAAAAAAAGAAAAATTAAGAAACACTTTTCTAATTAGCTTCTATAATGAGAGGGAGGAGTGGAAAGGAAGCCCTTGTACAGCATTGACTAAAATTATGTCAAGTGCTGTACAGATGAACTTCTTCACAGTGCCTGTAAGCCATGAACTAACTTTAATATGGTTGCTTTCTCCTTATGTATGCCTGTATGTCTTCCAGTAAAAGTGAAGAGCCACTGGTCAAGCTCAGCCAAACTGAACCAAGCGGTAAATGCCTAACAGCTGCTGAGCTCGCGTTGCCTTTCAGGAAAGCAGACAGAGAAGGAGGGGCTAGGTTAGTTACCCAAACGAGAGGATGCAGCGTGAGCTTCACCTGGGTTAGACCACAGCAAATGGGAAGGAGCTGCTACCAATGCTCTGTCTGCGCGGGGACTAAAGCCAACTGAACCTTGGCTTTTCCTAGGCATTAAAAAAAATCCACATACAAGCCATGACTTTAGGGTGCCAGGCTGTTCTTTTTTAAGGTTTGAACTCCCACCCTAATATCAGAGTTGAAAGAACTCCATGCATCAGAAATCCCACAGTGCAGTTTAGAAATGAACTCACCTGTGGTCAGTGGGAGAGCAGCTTTGAAGTAGCTGTTCTAAGAAAAAAAGTTGCTTGAATCCAAAACCTTTTGGACACCTTAGCAAATAGTAAGGTATGGAAGCATTGGCAAAACAAGAAGAAACCAGTGAAGTAGCTATTAAATAAGAGCAATTAATGCCCTTAGCTCTTTTTTCTGCAATAAGATGCTGCTCAGGTAGAGGGGAAAATACTGTTACCAGGGGTCACATGTGCTGAGGTAGTGGGAAACTGTATGAGCAGGAAGCAATTAGATGGTTGTAGAAGCATTGGACAGAATACGACATAGTGTGCCAGGTCCAGCTAATGATCCTGCCTGAATTTATAGGTGGATAAAGCATATTAAGTTATGGGTCATTTGAGTTCTCAAGTGATATGTCGGATCTCTGGAGTGGCAAGCATAGTATTACTACTGAAATAAACACTGGCAAATATTATGAGCCTGCCCTTATGTTTAATAACATTTAATTTTATAAGCAGTTCTGGATGATATTAAGTAGCTGTTCAGTCAATTAAGTGCACACAGAGAAGTGACTATGGAGGCTGGATTACTGGCACCAGGTCAAGGCACTCTTGGGTGGGTAGGACATCTCTCCATCCATAGCAATTTTTATTTGTTTGTTACTTACACTCTGGCCCTCTGAGAGCTCAGGGCCAAACTCCACTGACCTATAAAGTTCCGTGCCGAAGTATCTCCCTCAGGCACTTAAGCTGCACGGCACCTACCTCACACCCAGGCCTGTCATACGCACAGCACATCTGCCTGAACGAGACCCAAGCTCAGCCGAGGGAGGCCCAGGGCCCTTCTCTGCTCTCTGCTTTCTTTTTCCCCCTGCTGGAGTTGTGGATGGCTGTGCTGAGCATGGGTGGAATCCCAGGGGAACTCTCAGGAGTCAGGGTAAAGTCCTGTTTCAGTGAAATCAATCGGAGCTTTGCCATTGACTTTGGTGGGGCCGGACTCCATTCATAAAGCGCTGACTGTTATAATAGATTTACCAGGCCTGCAGGCAGCCCATGCAGAAGTGTAATAGATCTAGCACTCTTGCTTCTAGAAATGAATCCCCTGGCTCAGGCTGAGGTCTGCAGAGAGCAGCTTCCCTGGGCCAAACCCTTTATCCAGGAAACCTACCACCACCTCCATTGTAAGCCCAGGGCTAAGTGAGGCGGATTTGTGCCTCTGCCATGGGAGGATGGCTGTGCGTGCCATCTAGCTCTGAGAAAAGTCAAAAGCCCCTCGGAGGTGTGGTCTGCGTGGTTCTGCATTGCAGTGACTTTGTCCCTGGAGCAGTTGCAGCAAGGCTGGACTTTCCCGGCTTGCACCATGGCCAAGCTGGCCAGCAGCATCCTCGGCACAGAGACGGCACAAGCCACCATCTGAGCCAGCATCTGCGCAAGGAAAGGGATGAAGTCTGGCCCATTCAGGGCAGGGAAGCGGCTGCAGTGGCCAGCACTGACCCTGGGCTACAGCTGCAGAGAGGGCTGTGCTCTGAGTGCTGCCTGCTATGGGTACTGCCCCGGTCGGATGTTCACTTTATTTAAAAAGAAAAAAAGGAGGAGAGAGAGGGAATCCTGCTCCATTGTCCTACTGCAAGTGGAAAAGAGCTGAACTAATTCAAACCAAACTCACAGAAACTCCTCCTAGGCGGAGACATTTTTCTGTCAAGATTCAGCCCTGGGAGAATTTTTACAGCTGAGAAATAAACTCTTGAAACAGAGGTTGAGGACCTCACTAGCTCCAGGCTTCTAATACAAGGAGCAGCACAGAACAATGGGCACTCTTTAATCTGTAGGAATATGTCAGGCTGTCGGGAAGCTGGAGGTACTGGGGGAGGGAGGGGGTTAATCACCACAATTGCCCAACAAACATTTCCTCATATTGTCACTTTTTACCCACAAGTTACAATTTCTCTGTTACTATAGAGGCAAGATGTTGATACTGGATTCATTTTCTGGGTCTTATTCCTTTTTGTCATTTTTCCCATGAACTAATAAGCCACAGTGGATTTGAAAGTATGAGCAAATGCGAACACTATACAAAGCACTTTTATGTTCTATTGACATTTTCTTCCCACCCTAATAATTTAGAGCTGCTAACATAAAAAAAAACTAAGACGATCATACTTCCCATCACTTTCATTTCCCAAGTTTATGAAGGAAGAATCATGAGTAATTTCCCATAGTTATTGTTTGCAGTACAACACATGGTCTCAATTACTGGGATAAAAAACAGAGGGAGGGTATTGGTGAGGATAAATGATTTATCTGTGCATTTCATTCAAAATTCATTTTCCATGCCATAGTTTATCTTACTCTGATCAACTATTGTCTTTCTTATTTCACTTTATAAACATAATCCAACTATTCTGTGCAGGATTCCTGAGTCACAAGAGATCAGTTTGCTGAGACATTGTTAGAGCAGTGAAACCTACACAAAGAGACCTTCCCCCAAACCTACTTGCTGCTAAAGGTATCTACCCAAGAAGGGCAGATCTGGACAAATTTAGACCAACAGGACAAAAATATGTCTTGGCTTTCACTTTTGTTCTCCTTTCCAAGGAAAGAAAAAGGGGCAACAGTTAGTAGCAGGCTCCATGCCCACGTAGAACCTGATTCTATGCATTAATATGCATTCTCTTTCTGGCAGTTGGAGGTACTTCACTTGCCCTTACACCACTGTTGCCTTGAAAATGCCATTTCTGCATTAATGAGCTGACTGGCTGCAAGCCCATCGCTGATCTCTCTGCATGTGAGCCTTGTCCCTGGAGCAGATGTACCAAAGCACTGTGCTACATTGCTCCTCCTGCACGAGTAGCAGGCAACTACCATTGACTTGCGGCGGTGCTGACCCAGCATGTGCTACAGAGCAGCAACTCGAGCATAGATCGCAGCAGCTGGGAGGTGCCAGAACAACTAGTTATTATCTCAGGACTTTGTTGTTGCAGTAGAGTTGAAAAGATGCTCCTTGCCTGGCTGGGACAGGCTGGTGGCACTGCTGAGACTCACAGCAGATGGAGTTGGGTTACTTGTGGATTTTGCAGCAATGGGGGCTCAGCTGACACTGAAGCCAGCATTTCTTTCTCTTCTGCCCTGCCTTCCTGTCCGGTGCTCAAAGCACTGTGTTCAGCTGCTTCTCGCAGAGGACTGCTCCTGCTTAGACATCATGCAGGACAGGCAGTATTTAATGCTTAGGGGGCTGCTGGAGAGTTCCCCCAGCGTAAAACCTTTACCAGTTCTCCTTTTTAAAAAATGAATTCCAGGCTGGTCTGTGGGAAGCTCAAGACTGTGCTGTTTGTTAGCGCAAATGAGCCCAACACAAATAATCAGTCTTTTTTACCAAAAAGATTGTGCAACTCCTGCCAGACTTGGCAGTCAACCCAGGCCTGGTGGTTCCATATTGGGACCCGCAATTTCCTCCCATAGTTTTATCTGTGCTGTCACTGCAGAGCAGTGTTTGTAGCATATTTTGGGATATAGGAGTACACAGTAGGCCTATGCATGGGTGACACAGTGATCCTTAATAAATTCAGTTTCCTGAATGAAATAATCAAAATATGGGGCAAATGCATAATAGGCAAGTTCACATCAAGCTGGCTCTGTTGAAAAGCGAACTTTTGAAATATAGTTCTACTTCCTGGTGTGCAGCATCTTCTCTCTGCTCTGAGAACATGTCTAACAGGTATTTTCCAGCCTTTTTTCATTGAACATTTTTTTTTGCTTTTCGTTTCAGCCTTTAATTTCATTGCTAGGTGCTGCTATCAGTCTTAATTAATGAAACACAGACATGACACATGATTTAAAACTAGAGACCAGGTCTCCTTGGGACCTCTGCCCATCCCTCAGCCAAGCCTTGCTTTGCCATAAGGCAGCTCTCACGGCCTGAGTCTGCACTTGGGATTCTCCAGCTCTAGCCTCGTGTACTGTGGGTGCAACATCACAGTTCTACCCCAAGAGTAGAAACTGTTGCTGGCCTAACTTGAGGCAGTATCTCACCTCTGCGGTGCTTTGATGTAAGAAGTCTACTACCAGATAGAAGATCTCTGAGCTTTACATCCATTGTTGCTACTATTTTTCCCCAGTGCTGTGAGGACATTGAGATCTTGAAAAAGTACTGGGATGTCTTTTATAGAAGCAGATTTGAAACTTGGAGGCAAAAAAGATGATAGTGAAAAGTTGTCAATGACGGCCTTTGGCAAGGACAATTTCAACGCAGAATCATAGAATCACAGAACAATTCAGGTTGGAAAAGACCCTTGGGATCATCAAGTCCAACCATTGACCCTACACTACAAGTTCATCCCTAAACCATATCACCCAACACCACATCTAAGCGACACTTAAACCAAACATGTGGAATGGCAAATCTGTAAAATTGTTTCTTGGTTGGTTACCTTTTTTTTTTTAATTCAGTAAATGAGGAATTGCCTTTAAAGGCTTATTAATTTGCACTCAATACTTGCTAAGGCTTCGTAAGGATCTGGAACTGACTGGACTTGGGTTTTTTTTCTTTTTGGTTCATTTGGGAATTTCTTACCACCCAAAGTCCTGCGGACAGCTTTACAGTCTGTCGTTCCTAAAGTGCTGGTTGGCTCAGGAGTGTCAGCTCACGGGGAAGGCTTTGCATTAAGGCTGGTAGCCTTGTGAAGCTGGCTACTGTGAGGGCAGATGGCTGTTGATTCACGTCAAGAAGTCTGTTGAAGAGCTGCCCTGCAGAGCCAACTCTGCCGAGTCACTCATTCCCTTTCTCCCTTCTCCCAGTTTCCTGTTGTTTCAGCTTTGCACTGATGTGAACACAGACTGAGAGTGCGGTTCCCTTCATATTCTTCGTCTGCTCTGTGCTGGCACCTTCCTCCTCTCTTCCTGCCCATCCCTCCTATCACGTGTTTCTCAAAGCAAGAGCAACTTGTGCTATCACCTTCTTCTCTGGACTCAGCACTTATATTCCCAGTTCAGCTGTTCATATTTTGCCTAATAGTTGAAGCCAGCTCCAGCTCAAATATTTTCCATCTACAGTTTATGTTTGGCACAAAAAGAATCTCATGATCAAGGAATT
>NW_009701375.1:0-798 GCF_000703405.1 Apaloderma vittatum
CTTGGAGCAAAACTCAATCGTTCACTCTTCCGCGGGGCTTGGCTCCAAAATCACAGAACTTGCATTGAGGGGGTTCCGTCATGGATATTTTGAGCGACCGAGTTTGGAGCCCTATGGTTCAAAATTCTGTGGAGAGGTTGTCACAGGTGGATGCAGAGTAACACCAGTTTGTCTTGCTACCACTTTCGTTCTTAGAGCAAAACTCAATCCTTTGCTCTTTTAGGGGGCTCTTTTCAAAAATCACAGAGCTTCCGTTCAGTGGATTCTGTCGGAAATATCTCAGGCGATCAAGCCCGGAGCCCTATGGATCAAAGTTCTATGGAGAGGTCGTCACGGATCGATACAGAGAAGCATCATTTTATCTGGCTACCAACTTCTTTCTTCAAGCAAAACTCAATCATTTGCTCTTCCTGGGGGCTCGGCTCCAAAATCCCAGAGCTTGCGTTCTGTCAGGGATATCTTGCTTCCGTCAGGGATATCTTGGGCACGCGAGCCCGGAGCCCTATGGTTCAAGGCTCTCTAGAGAGGTCGTCAAGGACGGATACAGAGCAGCACCCGGTTCTCTTGCTACCACCTTTGCTCTTTGAGCAAACCTCAATCATTTGTTTGCTGCCACCTTCGCTCCGGGAGCAAAACTCAATCGTTTCCTTTTCCGGGGGCCTCATTACCTAAATCACAGAGCTCATCTTGAGTGTCTTCCCACAAGAATATCTTGGGCGCGCAAGCCCAGACTCTTACGGTTAAAGGTTCTGTGGAGAGGTCCTCAAGGGTGGATGCAGAGCAGCACCAATTTGTCTT
>NW_009701376.1:0-276 GCF_000703405.1 Apaloderma vittatum
GGTAGGAAAGAGCTAAAATCCCAAACGTAGTACCCGCGTTACTCACTGCCTCAATTCACAAGGACTCGGAGCTGCCACGCCGTGCCCTGTTGCTTGCAGGAACGAGGCTTCGTCCTCATTCCCGCTGGCTTTGCACACAGCGGGGCCCGTCAGCGCGTGGCTTGTGCCGTGTCACGCGTTTCCAGAGCTTTCCGGAGGATTCGCGCCTCGTGCTTCACGCACCTGAGCCTCACCGGGCTCCTCCTCCCCCTCGCCCGGGGCCCCAGCAGCTGCTTT